>NC_056745.1:345597981-345687981 GCF_019279795.1 Protopterus annectens | reverse complement strand
ACCATAGAGGGACCGGTAGTGTTGTGTGTACAATGGGGTCATCTGCATCACATGTATGTGGAACTTTTAGGAGTCATGTACATACCAGGATCATGTGCCTGAGAGACAGGGGTGAGGACAACTGGAGTATGTTGTGATGCATATTAAAATGGATACATGTGTCCAGTGGGCACGTGTGTGAAATGGACAGGTATGTATGGGGCAAATGTTGTTCTAGGAACCTATTGGCCTTTTGTTTCCATAGGGTGAGAGTGGGATGTGGGTGAAGGAGAGTAGGTATGCTCGTGGAGGATAGGTTGGGTAGGATGACAGACAAGACAGAATACAGGGTCGGTATATGACACATGTGGAGGGATACACCTCGGACGTGGAGGGGTGTTCAGCATTCACAAGCCCATGAGCCCCCAAATGGAAACAATGTGACAGAGGTACCCAGGAATGGGCAGCCACCACTGCACCAAAACAGCAGCAAAGGTGGCAGTGCTGGGGGCTGTCTAGGAGGGGCAGGCTCACCCTGTAAATGTGATACTCTGCCCTCATGCTGGTGTATCTGGCCTCTAAACCCCTTATTGAGCCCCCTACGCACCACATCCGGGAATGTATGACAGCAGACATGTTCATGTCTGGACCCACTCCCAGGTAAGACCCATCCTCAGTGGCGGTTCCACCAGAAGGAGGTGCAAAGCCAACAGAGGTGGAGGTCCAAGGCTGGGTGCCAGATGTGCTGGTGCCCTGTGCCATGGCCAGCTGAAGTGGGACAGGAGGTTCTGCCGGGACCTCCAAACCCATACAGCCTATGGTGTTGCAGTTTAAACACAGATATGGCTTAGTAACAGTCAACAGCATTCAGGAGTACTTATAACAGCATGCATAGATATGACCATCAACCCAACACAACAGATGGTATACATTTGCAGACGGAGCACAACACATGCATATATACTGCATGACATCTGTACAAAGTGTAGAAGACTTGTGACTGCAGCTAAGAACAGTGGCCCATTATTGGCATGTCACTAAGAACCCCAGACAGTGTCTGTCATACCACTGTTTCATGTGTTATATGTACAATCAGGGATGCAATGGCAATAACTCATCACTATCACCATGTACTGACTGCAATCCTCACACTATGCTCCTGCAGTTCACAGATGTGTGTTCAATGAGTAACACAGGAACAAATGGTTCCACACACTGACCAGTCCACAGATGGCCCAACAGATGGGGTCCCTCACAAACAGAGCACTGTCTTGTCAGTTTTAAAACATGCAGAATAGCCATTACTACACACAACTTGTTAAACAGGCAGTAGTCTCAATGAAGCATACCTACACTTACATGCTGTACTCATGTCTGGCACATCATCCTCCTGTCTTTAGGCTATTTCCCACTGTGTATGTTGTTTGAGGAACATCCAGATATCATCTGTGATGCCGTTTACCAAACTCCAGATCCAGTTACCGCTCACAGCGACTATCATGGCCAAACCCCAACATGATGTTCCTAGATAATGTACTGTTTCTCCAATGCGATTGGCTATGGGAACATCATCACAGCTGTTCCACATGCAATCAGCTAGATAAGGACTGCAATAGGTGCAGAGGTCATCACCTGATCATGACCATCACTTACAAAACAAAAGCTGCAGCTGAGCAGGTGTACAACTCCACATCCACCAGAGAGTGTGTGGAAGGGACAGACAGAGGCAAAGTACATCGGAGAAGGGCTTGTAGACTAAAACCTAAGCATCGTCTGTCACACCTACCAGTATAGGAGTTCAAACCCCTGACTGACAAGTCATTACTATTACAAGTGCTTGCAGTTACTCCATGTGTCAAAAAGCTGACATGTTGGTGTGCTGTAAGAACATATATGTGTGCTGGTGAGCGACATCTGCAACAGAGATATAGTAGGCATACATTAGGTGTAGTACACATGGCTGTCCACATGAACAGATATTACTGTCAACACAACCACACTCTCTAATGGACTCACATTGGCACACTTTGCCAGGCCCATAAATACACTTCCTAACTACTTAGTTTGCCACAATGCAGTAATGCACAAGTACTACATGCACCACAGGGGATATCCGGAGATTCTATGGGCTATGGCATGTGAACGTGTTTGACATCTGTTGGTATGCCAATGGGAATTATACTGGGAGTGACTGTGGTTGGGAGCATCATACCCCACACGCAGACACAAGGTGCCAGTATTGACATGCCTGTGTGCATTGTTTCATGGGTGTGTAGTGGTTGGCTGTGCAAGATGGCTGTACAAGGCTGGGTGAGAGGTAATCCTTGGCATCACGCCACCCGACAATGGTGTGCAGTGTGGTACAGGGGTGTAGTGTCTGCAATGTCCCACACAGATGGGTATTGTATGAACTGCCCTGACATCCTAGTTACCATTGTGTATGCCCATAGCTTTGCAATGCATTCCATGTCTGTGTTTGATAGTCCTTGACATGGACATTGCCTGGGATGTGCACGTCCCACAATAATGTACAGTGACATGTAAAAGTGTACCTGGTTTGGCTGGCATATATTGTGTACATAGACTGTTATCCTCAGATATGCCAATACTGGCCTGGTGTGGCAGGACCTGCTTATAGACAGCAGATTGACCCTGCACCTGCATTGATAGCATGATACAGGTATTCCCTGGTGTCAGTGGCATCGGTCCATACAGGGCACATGTGTAAGGCATTCTATGGCCTTTGTGGATCACATTTGATGGCACCACATATGTTGCAGGCATCCAGTGGGGAACATAGTGAAGGCACATTGTCTGCAATTATGTGCCTATTGTACTGCTGTACAGGGTGCCATGCCCTCTGCAGCCCACTGCAATCACACCATGCCTACTATCTGTCATCAATGTGCAGGCTACTAGCAACATAGCGGGATATTCTAGGCAAGTGTGTTTGTGTATGACACATGGGTTCAGAACGTAATCTGGGTGCTAGTAGGGTTGCATACTTTGTTCATCAGGCCTTTTTCCAGATGTATGGGTATGGCTTGCCAACACAGTCCCTTGGCTGACTAACATCTGTACTCCTCATGAGGTGGACATTGTGACATATAATACGAACACCATATAGGAAAACTACAAAATCCACTCCCCACCATGTCCAGTGGTTAGACAATCACAGCCACCTCCACACATGCTCTGAGTGTCAAACACACACACACACACACACACACACACACACACACACACACACACACACACACACACACGTGCCATGTTTTGGAATAGAACCCTATCTAACTTGTGTAAAGCACTACAGCATTATGCAGTTACAGCACATGCTACGGATTCTACTGAGTTACAGTGTATTACTAGGTGGGTGACAACAGCAGGATTGCCAAAGGTGGTTATGTGAATTTTAAAGAGTGTGCATACTCTAAAAAGCATTGTTCCTTTCTCAGGCAGACAGAGACACACGCACACACACACAGTTGGTCTCTCATGGAATAGAGGCCCTACCTAACTAGTTTATCACACTACAGCAATACACAGTTACAGCACATGCTACGTGGAATACTGGGTTACAGCAGTCCCAGAGGTGTATTTCTAGGTGGGTGACATCAGCAGGATTGCCAAAGTGGTTATGTGAATTTTAAAGAGTGTTCATACTCTAAAAAGCATTGTTCCTTGCTCAGGCAGACAGACACAAACACACAGTTGGCCTCTCTTGCAATAGAACCCTACATAATTAGTTTATCACACTACAGCAATATGCAGTTACAGCACTCGCTACAGAGAATACCAGGTTACAGTACTCCCAAATGTGTATTTCTAGGTGGATGACATCAGCAGGATTGACAAAGGTAGGTATGTGAATTGTAAAGAGTGTGCATACTCTAAAGGTATTGTTTCTTTCACAGGCAGGCAGAAAGACACACACACACAGTTGACCTGTCTGGGATTAGAACACCTACCAAACTAGTTTAACACACTACAGCATTATGCAGTTACAGCACGCACCATGGATATTACTGGGTTATAGCAGTGCCAGAGGTGTATTCATAGGTGGGTGACATCAGCAGGACTGCCAAAGAAGGGCATGTCAAGTGTACTGCGAGTTGTGCATGTCTGTTACCCGCTGCTTACTGTCATGAAAACACATTTATATCTGCCTTATGCAGTCCTAATCGACAGTATCAACAAGACTTGCAGGTCTTGAACCCGGGACCATGCACACTGAGGTCACTGGACATACCAGTGAGCCATCTGGGTTGTATACATGTTACATGGAGTCTATAATGCACATCTTACTACAGGTATTCCACAGTACTGAAAACAAATGGGACAGTCACTTTGTGTACATATGTACAGTACCCTAGAATGCACTGTACTCTGTGAAACAACAAAGACAAGTCTACATGTGTACACACACATATATGCATGCATATACACATATATATATATATATATATATATATATATATATATATATATATATATATATATATATATATATATATACACACACACACACACACACACACACACACACACACACTTCTGAACACCCTTTGTGACACAGAAGGGTTCGAAAGGAACTGACGTGTACACAAAACAGAGGCATCTCTTGTGTTATAACATTTACATCTTAAGCATTTCACCAGAAAAGGGATGGTTGTTGTGTATGTGGAGTTTGGGGTGGAGAATGATGGCTAATGTAAACTACCCCAAGGATTGTGGAGTTAAGGTGGGGGAATGATGGGTATGGACCTATAACCCAGCGACCACTTCTGTGTCACTGCTCGACAGTGGCATAGGAAAATAACATACCCAACTGTAGTCGTGCTTGACTGTCTATTCTTTACCATTCCTAACTATGTAATACGTTGTAGACATCAGTCACCCCAGATGGCTACCATGGTGTGCTAAAAGACATTATACATGTGTATGCCTGGCTACAGGGTAGTCACACACATAAACATGCACACACTTGCCAGTATTGTGCATACACATCTTGTCTATGTAAAGGTAACTAGTACAGTGGTATGCAGTTGGGGTATGTGCCACAGAACACATACAATTACACTTACTCTAATTCCACTTCTGAGCTGGGTGACATCACAGGACCGATTACTTGCAGTGGGGAGGGGGAAGAGAGAGGTTTAGCAGTTGACAAGGATAAAGGCCAGTGCAAAAGGAGGTATCTCTTTGGAATGCAGCAAACCCGCTGTCATGACACGATACAGACACAAATACACAGACAACCATTTACTGACACACACTCAGGTATTTGCTGAGACACACACACACACACACACACACACACACACACACACACACACACACACACTCAGACATTTGCTCACACACACACACACACACACACACACACACACACACACACACACACACACACAGTTTCCAGTGGTGGAATCAGAAGTTCTACCTATTTACAGATCCCTATTACAGTACTACGCAGTTATGAGACGCGCCACAGAGATTAAACATTCCAAGGCAGTCAGACTGCCCATCTAAGATTGAGGACAACAACAGGGAGACTGACAGTCATGAAGTACATAGCTGTAAGCCTGTGTATTTAAAGTAGGTGTCCATTACAACCTGTATGCACAAACAAGACACATCATCTGCAGGTAGGCCTGAGAGGAATAGTTGTAGCACAACAGGAACCTGAACTGGAGTATGGCCATCTGTGGAATGGACAACTACTATCACTATACAGGGTTACAGTGGACATACCCATACACTTTGTAGCACAGGGCCGTTTGGGATGCACTATGACTACAACTACACAAGTTTATACTGGGCATGCTCATACACTTAGTAACAAAGGGCTTGTTGGATGCACTGACTCAAATTACACAAGGTGGCAGTGGGTATGCTCATACACTTAGTAGCACAGGGCTGTTTTGGATGCACTCTGATTCTAACCACTGAAGGCCACAGTGTGCATGCTCATACAATTACATGTGCAGAACACATTGCAATGGACTCCTATTGTAAACACACAGGTTTACAGCTAGGTACATCTTACCTTTCACTATATATGCACATCATACAGGTTTACTACCTGATACCTGTATGTGGCCCGTAAATTATATATCTGTGTCTGTGCTGTGTGATACAAATGCATACATGTACATAACATACTGACATATATATAAGTATACACATTCATGCATGTGTGGATGTGACAAACAATAGGTTACCTGGGTCACACAGGTGGATGCTACCTACAGCATTTGTCACACAACTTGCTGCCCTGAAAGGCATAAATTGATAGCAGGTAGTGGACAGTGGCATTATACGTGGAACAGTGGCATGTGCAAGCATAATGTGTGAGCCACCTTGTGTAATGGTACTGAGGTGCAGGTGTCAAGATGACCTCTCCCGGCTGTGTTAGTAGTTGTCATTAATAGCAGGACTGCTACCCTAAGTACATCTCACACTGGTCATACACACAAGTTCTACTGCTGTCCGTCACCTTACATGAGACATTTGTTACCAAATACATTACTGACACTCGCAGTGATGTCATGGTATGAGTGGCAACTGCTAGACCAAAAAAATGAGCCAATGTCCTGCTGTTATTATGAGGTTGTCCAGTGTCTGTCATTCCAGGCTGTCATGACCGAACTACAAGCCTTCAACACAGAGGACATGTATCCATGTTTCACGTGTGTGTAGATAATACCTAGGTCACATTTACCTATATAGCCGTATTCCAAGGCAAATGTCCTACACTCAGAAGCAACATCCTGACACCTACAAGACAATTGCATTGGATGCTTATGCTAACCTGTGCTAGATGAATGGTTTTAGTAATCCATTTGTTCAATGTAGAACCTACAATGGGGAATACTGACATCTGTGCAGTGAAGAATACCTGGCTGAAGGCTCTGTAGTGCACAATTGCACTACCACCATATAACTCAGATCCAAACATGTGGGCCATAACAGTGGTATGGACCATTCCAGGTGGTGATGTACACATATTCATAAAGACTACTCACATGTAAAGACCACTACTCTGACATAATGCATCACAGATGACTCAGGTACAGGTGACAGTGGCAAATGCTGCATTCTAGGTTGTATCCTCATATACATCCACCACCTTGTCCCCAGACTACCAACACACATCCATATGTGGTATGACATAGTATGGTAGACCACCAAATAACCCTCGATTGGTGGACTGTACCTAGGCCTACATCAACTGTGCAAAATACCCATGTACATAATGTGTTATGCAATGCAATAATACCACTGTTTGTTTCTAGCTTAGTTGTACACATACCAGGGTCCCTCAGATGATGTCGCCATTAACACAGTTGACTATTGCTGTACACCAGTGAACAACACCCTCATGGTTGGATATGACCTAACTGTACCTGCCCTGGATATGTACATCCCACACTCATACAACATAAATGACATTACCATAGCTTTCATTATCCTTTCTACATACAGGTGGCCACAGTCATTACACACATGCACTATGCAGATAGCATGCTAACAGTACATAAGATTTGATATCTATGTTAACAGAGGTAATATTTCCTCTCTACTGGTCACCCATGACACCTATCATATCATACAACTCCCCATGTGGCATGTATGTCTTTAGACATGTCCACCTAATGCAATGCCTACAAACATACCCAAATAACAGGACCATAGGACCTACACAAGGCCTGTAGTGACAGATTCAGGGAAATCCAGCTCTTCTCTGTATGTTCCTGAGTAGTCACAGGTGATATGTTCATGACATGTACAGCCATGTGTGGCCACAGCTCCTACATATACCCCATGTCAACAATTGCAAGCCATGAATGCTGTGTGCTGTCTGGACATTAGCCTTAGTACCACAATAGCCAGTACATGCTGGGATGAGATGTTGACAAGCCACAGACCTCGCACATGATTGAATGAGTGTACCGGCTAGCTCTAACAGAGCACATTGCTGGCACTCTTCCAGTAAACATGAGGTGTGTGTGATAAATATGATGTACTCACTGTTGACCATTACAGTGTCCTGGCTTCACCATGGGACTGTCAAGTAACAGTTTGTAGGAGCATGACATGGAATAATGCTGTGTGTGCATCGCAGATATGTGCTGTTGTCATATATGTTCACTTGCCTACTCGGTGAAGGTGGTAGTGTCCTACCTGTACATGAATACAACATCAGTTATGGTGTAATGCTCGGCTATGTGTCAAACATGGCGTGGGGAAGGTGTGGAATGCATCCTCTTAACCTGCTAGCGTACTTACTCATGTAGACTGCATATGTGTACATGTATTGAAGTTTGTGTAGATTCCATGCATGTGCAGTGTCTGATGTCTGAAGGTGACTGTTGTCTTAGTACATTATGCTGTTGCAATACAGGCTCAACACTGCCAACTGTATATGGTGATATGCTTTAAGTACAGTAAGCTGTACATGAGGTATGGACAGATGTTTGGACATGACTACTAAGTGGTGGGGCTTCTTTACAGATGAATGACTATTGAGAACAGCTCACTGGTGTGTTGCAACCTGTCCCACAATAACCTGTGTAACTGCTAAGGTCAGGTTTTGTTAATTGAAGTGGAAGACAGACAATGGAGAATGCTGTAAGGGTGACACCGAAGGCAAACCTCATGACATCTGTAACAGTAATACCTCCCCTGTGCATATATTGTGCATATATCAGCACAGTTGGCAAAGGAAAGAGTCAGTAAGCTTTGTACCAGATGCAATAGTGCTGTTCTTCTGTAGTACCTGTCATAAGATAGGCAGGTGTTTGATTCACAGTACTGACACGTGTGGGTGTGTGTATTCATATATGTCACGTATGGTTGGGAATACATCTCACATGTTATCACTCTCCTGAACACTGTTGTTGACACCAGGACAGATTGAAGTGTAGAAAGAAAGGCATAGGCAGGTGGTTAAACCTCACACATGTAAAGTGACTGTATGTGTGTGACATAGGTGTATATCTTTGTGAATGCCACAATGTGTGTGTGTGTGTGTGTGTGTGTGTGTGTGTGTGTGTGTGTGTGTGTGTGTGTGTGTGTATGGCTGTCTGGTCCCTGGAGTGAGGCTCTATTTTACCATAGTGAAATGTTAATGCCCCCTCCCCCCGTCCACTCAATGCAATCCAGCATCCCTGTTGATATCATCAATTGTAGACTGGCATTCTAACCGCCTGTTAACATGTACACCCTGGGGTGTGACCTGTTGTTACATAGCCTACTGATGGACCCACCTCCCCACATACACTCACTGCACTGCAGTATCCCTGTTGCTGTCCTCGATCATAGGCCATTCCAACTACCTGTACATGTGTAATCTCTGTGGCGCATCTTGCCAGGGGTTGTATGGGCACTACCAGGCAGATGTCCAGATTGGGTACTGTCTGATAACACATGTCCACTGGAACCATGTCCATGTTGGGACCATTCAGGACCACATGCATGTGGCCTGCTGTGTCCTGGTGTGAACTGCACAGCACCAGCTGCACTGCTGCTGCTGCTACCGCTACTATGAGAGTGGGCATGTGCAGTAGCATATTCACGTAGACCTTCAACAGGTGATGTAGCTGACCTACGTCCATGTGCCCGATGCCTCACTCCCACCAGATGTTCCAGCACAGACATTCCACGCTCGAGGATTGACATGCCACGGTCAAGGACTCCCACCATGTCACTCAATTGTGTATCCATAACATCTGCAAGATGATGGTGAGCATTTGCAAGTGCCTGGATGTTGTCAGTTAATGAAAGGACAGCAACCCTCTGAAGCCTCAGACCTTCTCTGTTGTGCCATTCAGCATGTGCCTGTACCTTCATTACAGCCCAAAACATGTGTCTGCTGACTCCAGCTGATGTGCTTTGTCTCGCAGGGGCATGTTGGCCAGTGGTCCTCCTATTAGCAGTGCTGGGCACATGCCTGTGTGGGACATCACCAGTCTGTTGACTGGGATCATGATGTGCAGGCACACCTTCTACAGTCTCCACACTTCCCTGTTCCATGCTACCACCTGCAAACAGTCCTTCCTCTATGGCCAGTGGTGATGGGGTATGTGTAGGCAGGGGAGCTGTGTGCGAGGATGAGGGGTAGAAAGGTGGAATGGCAACCAATGGCACAGATTCAGCCCCTCACAACCCTACATGTGCCTCAATCATACTATCATCATCACTGCTAGAGTCTGTGGGGACACTGACATCAGGTGGACCGCAGGAGGGCAACGCACCTACATCAACACCTGTGAGGGGAAGAAAAGAACTGTACATTACAAGTTATACCAGACAGATGCAGACACAGACAGACAGACACAGACACAGACATTCACTGATGCAGACAGACACAGACACAGACAGACACAGGCACAGACACAGACAGACAGACACAGACACAGAGACAGCCACAGCCACAGACACAGACAGACAGATACAGACAGACACAGAGACAGACAGACACAGAGACAGACAGACACAGACAGACACAGAGACAGACACAGACAGACAGATACAGACAGACACAGACACAGACACAGACAGAGACAGAGACAGACACAGACAGAGACAGACACAGACAGAGACAGACAGAGACAGACACAAACACAGACACAGACAGAGACAGACACAGACAGAGACACAGACCGACACAGACAGACACAGACAAGCACAGACAGACACAGACAGACAGACACAGACAGAAACACACAGACAGAGACAGACACTTACAGACAGAGACAGACACACACAGACATGCACAGACACGCACAGACACACACAGACACACAGACACACACCCTACATGCAGGTGATATGGCAGATGCCATTCAGCTTAGACAATTATAGTTTCAACTTAGACAATTATAGTGGTAATTATCATACATCCCTGAGTTGCACACAACAGCATGCATGTGTTATAGCAGACAGCATGCACCTTACAAAATTATAGTGGTGGTTAGCATGCATACCTGTATTGCACCATTTGTGTTAGTAGCCTATGCTCCATATCTGCAACACAATGCATGCACTTTGCACTGTTGCACCGGACTGCCATGATGTGTGCAACATACATCACATGTTAACAGACCATCGCTGACCTTTGTACATCTGCCAACTTATGCTTTGTGTTGGCCACTGCCCCATGTTTGAGGAAATGAGCAGTAGGGTATGTTGACTGCATACTATGTTTGCCTGAGCTCTAGCTTGCATATCTCCCCCAAAGCAGTGCATGTCTGTTCAACATTATTCCACCTACCCTTGAGTTGAGGCTAGACATTGTGCATGTGGCTGTACACACATGTTTGACATGGCTGTCCCTACTTTGCAATGGTGCCACAGACCAGCACATGTTTAAAGTACACCAGCCTGCTGTGTGGTGTATGACCTTGCCAATCACATGTAGTATGACATGTCTTCTGCTGATGTGTTGAATGACATGTATACATGTGTAACACAATGGTGTCCTTTCCAATCTACAGTATGGTAATGGTGTCCCAATGCAGGGATGTGTTATACTAACATGGGCCTTCAGCTGAGGCAGTGTTGTCTGTCCACCCTACAAATATGCAGGGACATACTGCACATTGAGCTGATGTGCCTAGCTATTGCAGGGCATCATGTGGCTTCACAATTGCTATACAGTGTGAGCTACTGAAACAGTTCATAGCCATGACTATGTTCACATACAATACATATCCTGGAATGTGACCCACGTCACTGAGGTGTATGCACACTAAACCCTAATGTGGAATGTGTGACACAGGTCACAGAAGGGTATGCGGATGACTCCCTTGCACATCTGTAACCATAGTACTGATGCCTGGCAACTAAGTCCACACATGGCTAACTTAGCAGTACTATATGTCCCACTTGCCATCTGTGTACCTCACACACATGAGGAGCAGGCATGACAGTAATGTCTGATACCAGCAAGGTGAATGTACTGTATCTGTGGCTTGATGTGGTTGTATGTGTATGTTGTGCAACACATGTATGTATTTGGATACTGTATAGGTGAATGCTTCCATGTCGTGATGCACTCAAGATGCTCAAGACATGTTTTGTGGTGGTTTCATGTTATGCTTACACAAGCTGTGCATAGGCCTGTATGATGTTTAGTGTTTCACATCTGCAATATCACCATTACACAACGGCCATAGTTGTATTGTGTTGAGCCAATGTGCAACAGGGTGTACACACATGTACATCCCTTCTACTGTGTGTGTTGCTTCATGTCTCTGGCCATCCTCCATGGCCATGTGTACACATGTTCTGTCCAATGGTTGTGATGGCCATCT
Source organism: Protopterus annectens (assembly GCF_019279795.1). NCBI lineage: Eukaryota > Metazoa > Chordata > Ceratodontiformes > Protopteridae > Protopterus > Protopterus annectens. The sequence goes on along the minus strand of NC_056745.1, from coordinate 345,675,682 downwards.
TATTTCACATGTCAGTGTTATCACATATGACATACACCCATAGATGTCATATGCTCCACTGAGGACAGGGTTATGCAGACAAAGGGTGGTATATATGGGATGTGAGACATGTTTTGCAGGATAACTGAGCAGTGTTGCAGCCAGCCCACTACATGTCATGGACATGTCAGATAGCACATGACATTGTGTGACATTCATGGCAAGGGTATACTCCACAAGGGTGTATCATGTGGGCCGGTCATACTCCAGCTCCAAAACATTTAGAGTTTGTGCACACATATGCTCTCTGTACAGTACTGTTCATATTCCCAACATGTGTAATGCTGATATGTAGTACCTGTCCCCACAGTGGAACACGCCTCCAGCATTGTATTCACTGTTGTCCACACATCTGGCGATGACAGTTTGGAAGGTTTAGTGTAGGTGTTTCATATAGTCCTCAATTGTTTCACATAGCTAAACACTGTGATGCATTGCAGGTTTGACCAGTGTCTATTAAAAGGACCACCATACATTATGTGTATGTGTATTATGGCAGATAGCATGCAATTAATATGTTCCGTGCATTATCAAGTCTGGTAAATAATAACAATCTCACCTGACACAGGCAGCTGTCACTGCAAAATGCCAGAGGTACCTAAACAGGAGTGTCACAGTAGTAAGATCATTATACACACCTGTGTGATAGCTACAGGGTGCAATGTCCATGTTAGCACATAAGCCAGTACAATACACTATACTATGGAGTATGCACATCTGTGCATACATAGAGTAGTGGAGTATAGTATGTGGAATGTGGGCATACATGCCTTGCATATGATGTTACATTACATATTGTACAGTAACTCATGTAACTATGTGAAATATAATTGTGTTTTAAGTGCAGTAGTGACTTACCAGGCAACTCCAGGCTCGGTGGTTGAGAGACACCCACCTCCACAATACCAGCTAAAGCCTGTGGATGGAGGTCTGCAGGTGTCCCCAGGTTGGCCAGTAGCTCCTCGGTACATGTGAGTGGGGGCTGGGTGAGTGGCCCCCCACCTTGCACCTTGTTCCCTAGCAATTGCATTAGCACTCTGTTTTGCCTGTCTCATGAGGTCAGTGCAGTGTCAGCGCACCTGCTAATAGGTGTGATCGTGACAGTCAACATCATTTACCCTACTGCAGAGTTTCTCCCACAAGGCATCCCACTGCTGTGCATCCTGTGGCACATGGCTGAAGAGCATTGTGTGGTTGTCGATGAGGTATGGGAGCTCCAAGCAACTGTATGCCAGCAGTCTGCTACATGGCATACCTGGAAGACATAATGATGGAGACAGGTCACAGTAACTCAAAGAGAAGTACAGCAGTAGAGCTGAACATGCATGTGTATCACATTTATTAAGATAAATATTTCTTTGCAAGTCTACATGACACTAACACCACTGACATGTATAAATCACACACATTTGACACTTACTGGTGATGTGATGTTATCGCCATATATGTCTGTGTCATGTGATGACATTGCTCATACACCATGTGGATGTTGTCTTGATGTGGGCATGTCTGTTTGCCTGTACTGGTGTCTTTACCTATCAGCACATGCCTGGATGTGTTCACATTAATGCAATCGACCTTAATGCTGTGTATATGTCACATATATAGTCATACATAGTCATTAGGGACATGACCTGTGACCCTGCAGACTTGCAAGCATGTATGTGCTTTGCCATATACATCTACATGGCACTGTACAGCTGTGTAGCATCCTGCCATGTATTGCCTGTGTTTCACATGTGTAACACATGGGGCAATAGCTAGCCTGATGGTATTTGCAGGTTTGGATATCAACTATAGCATGTATGGTCATAGTGATCTAGTAGGCTATATGCCCTGGACCATTTATGAGCCTAGGCAGACAGGTTACCTAGCTGTAGGCAACAGACAGGTAAGTTTCAGTGGCCAGTTCAAGCAGTGCCACAGAACTGATCCACAGGGTTACTGATATATTTGGCATGCGGTCATCACATCATGTCACAGAGAGGGGCAATGTGCAGCTTTGCTGGACAGGGATGCATAGTATGTCAATAGTATGTTAAGTGTATGGGACAGAGATCTGTCAGGCATGTTATGATCCTTGTACTAGAAAGGTGGATATCCATGAAGTATGTGTTTATATGGGATCAGGATGTGTTAAGTGTAGCATGTCCAACACCTCTGGGTTGGTCATGGCTTTATTAAGAGTAGGCTGCATGCTACATAGTGCAACTAGGGATTGGGAAGGGCAGTGTAGGCCATCTACACATGGGCAATAACCCTTAAAGGAAATATGTGATCTATTATGGGTCACATGGGTGTTGAGTATGGCTGAGCAATTATCTCTATATTCCTGGATGGCACCCTGTCATGATTAGGGGTGCCACACATGACTACCTGTCTGGTGTGGTAAAGTAACTATCAAAGGAAAGTACTGTCCAGCTGCATCCCATACACACAGTTGCCATTATGTTGACCGCTGCCTAGGTGGTAGTTAATGGGTACAGGGTTTGTAACATAGGGGATGACAATGCAATATGTAGCTGTCAGACTGTGTCCATACATCACACACCACACATCTGACACACTAAGGACCTTCTGTATGTTGAACCCAGCACACATTGATTCGACTATTGCTCCTAGTTCATAGTCATTTGCAAACATCAATAGGCTGATGCCTTCTGTGCTAGTCTGTGTGGTATAGATAACAAAGAGAGGGAGTACCAGGAATGAATCCTGTATTACTGTGGCTGGCACTGGTTTGATATGCGTGTATTAGTCAGACACCTTCTGTAGTGTTGGCTCTGCCAGCCGTCCAGTTGCCAACCACTCCTGTGACATAGGAATATACATCTAGTTTACTGAGTGTAGCTGGAACACAGTATGGGTGATGGCGTCCTACGACCTGGCAAGGTCGTGATATGCAGTATGAATCAACCCTACTGTCATCTACATCTGTACTGAGTACATCAAATAAATTGATCATGGTTCATGGCCATACAGACCAGACTCAGCAGGATAGTTGTGCACTATGTCCCATTATCAATGGTGTCTCCCCCTTTGTGGGGTGTGATAACTGCTGCTGTCCACCATTCGCTGTGTATACAGCCTGACATGGAGGTATGATTAAACATGATGTGTATTTGGATAGCTGACTGTTCTTACATTTGTGTAGGATATACCCTGGGATGTTGACAGGTCCCATGAAAGCTATATGTATGGCTTTAGAGAGTGCAGCTTGTACCTGCATAGTTGTTAGTACAGGGGCCCTGTAGTGTACATGGATATATTACTAAGTGTACCTGTTGGGAGGGGAGGTGGGAATAGGCTTAGGTTCTCCAAGACCCTATCTGGATGAACGGGTGCTATTTCTGTAGGTACAGTACTTCCCATGCCATATTGTTGTGCAGCATGGCAGGTCTTGTCATTGCCGTTATGATTAATGACACAGCTACAGAATACTCTGTGCTTGGCCTCATAATATGTGGCTGATTAGTTTCACAGTAGCTTTGTGTGGTTATATATGGTGTATCTGCATCTTACTGAGGCTGACCAGGGATCACCTACACTCATGTGTGTTCACTCTTGCAACAGTTACTACCTTCTGTGGTACAGTTTAAAGCATGATACCACCAGTGTGCCTTCTTGTTTGTGTTGGGTTGAATCCTGATTCTGTTTCCATGGCACAATCACTGCACACATGTGACTGCTTAAGGTTAATTTGTGTAGGATTCAGCATTTGCACATGTATTGTCCATCTGCATGGGTGCCATGACAGTCACCACTCTGCTCTTAGGATGCATAACATTGGCATTGGATACTAACTATGTGTAGCATACTGTTAGCCCTGTTTGTGTGACTACTGTGATCCAGGTCAGTGGGGTCAGTGGAATCCAACATGCACTGAGCGCAGGTGTTGGTACATGAGAAGACTTCCCAGTTCATAACGGAATAGTTGAGTGTAGCTATTATTATGGTTTTGTCTCAGACCTAATCTTCCCCATTACAGCACATTATGACAGTTGGGATGTCCGTGTCCTGGTGGGTGATCTGTCTCAAGGTGCATTTTGAATTCCACTTTGGCACAAAGGTAGATGCTCAGCATAATGCATCTGAAGTTATGCAGGTGCAACTAGTGTGGGGGTGTACATATCCTTCAGGAATATGGACACACCTGCGGCCCATGTGTTCCAATAAAGGATAATGGGCAAGAGGTGAGGTATGTGTTATAACATAGTCATGCAGGTGTGCTCTCTGGAATATGAAACATGTCTCAGCCACTCCACAGATATGTTCTCCATGTTAGGGATTGACATATGTGTGTCTGTTTAGTGTTTCTGACATGTATCATTGTGTAGCGAGACCTGCAGTTTATTGCTTGGCTGTCCCTGTAACAGCAGTGGACCTTCACTTGAACCATGCATGATAAAGGCACTATAGGGGAAGCGTGAGCCCTAGGCAGTATCCAGATTCCCAGGGGTGACAGGTGCAGGCCCTGTTTGGCAAAGCATCATGGTCTTTCAACCATGTTACCCCAGGATGACAGATACTGGATACCCTTTGACTTGCACCACTACACTAGACAGTTGTGGAATGCAATCCTTTTGTCCCTGTACTGCAGTATCATTCTGGCCAATGGCAGAATGCTACCCAGGCCTTGGAACATACTTGCATGGGCAACAGGACTTGACAGTTCCTACATGTGTTTCCATGCAGTCCAGGCTACTGCATCACAGGTCCTGCACAGCAACATGGAATATGCCAGAGCCATGTGTATAGTTCAAAAGGTGGTCTGAGTGTATGGGTATGTGGCTAATCATGGCAGACAGGTAGCTGACAGTATGTATGCCCTCGTATAGGTTGGTGAGTAACATAGTGCTAGAGTTTGCATTGACAAATGAGTACTGTTGGGCATGTTTCCAGTCACATGTTCTGAGGTGTGGCACAATTGTGCAAACTAGGTCATACAGTTTGTGTATTTTGGTGTCTGTCTCTTCCTGCTTGGGGGGGGTCACTTGTTTGGCCAGATACTTATACGCATCTGTGAATGTGTGTGATTTCTGGTAGTGTGTGTGTGGGTGTCCTTACTGTGTTCTGGTAAGGGTATGTGTTGGTTGTGTTGATGAGCTGCATTTGTTAACCTACACCTCATGACTGTTCAGTCCAGTCATGGCTGCAGACTGGGCTGACTTCCAGCTTACCCCTGTAGCTGCATAACAAACAATGTGTTGGGCGTGGTGCTAGGTGGGTTTGGCAGTGTACATGGCATAGAGATTACATTCCCCCAGGATGGCCACATACACAAAGCTGACATTAGTAAACACAAGTAGCTGACTAGTGGACATGCCTGTATGAGCATTCAGTACTACAAGTATCAAGTACTGCACTCCATTTACGTATTGCTTATGATGATGTTTTAGACAGTGATGCTCACATGTAAATATTTGTGTTATGGACGTGACAACATTGGCTATTATGGAAACATTGTAGCTACCTTTAGCAGCAATCCTCCTCTGAGGAGCACATCACATCCTGTTAGTTGATTACAGATGATGCAATTGTCTACAGGTCTGTTTCTTTCTCTGGGTATATACTCACATATCCACCACGACCATTAGCTCTGTTGGGCACAGACATCCACTCTCCAAACAGAGTCATGTATCAATAGATTCTGCTGCCACTGTCAACATAATCAGGATATAATCAGATAGTGTGAGCTATCACTTATGAAGCAGCTATTACACATAGGCAGCTGTCTCCTACATCTTACACATCTACTGCAGATGTTACACTGGAGTTAAAGATGATATGCAACCTGTTTCATTACCAGTGCTGTGCACTACCTTACATACAGTATGTGCAATTGGCTGATAGGTTGGCAATGAGAGGTTGGGCTACACAAACCTGGCAGTTAAACCAGCGTGTCTGTACTCTCAAATATCCACTCTATGTAGGTGTGCACATAGCCATTTGGCCCAGCCCTGTAACAAGGGTCACTACACATTTGCATAACATGTACACATGCACAGCTGCTATTGCTTGCAAACAATACTAGAGAGGTCCAGCCCTGTAACAAGGGTCACTACACATTTGCATAACATGTACACATGCACAGCTGTTATTGCTTGCAAACGATACTGGACAGGTGGATATTACATGCGTTATGTGCATGGATAGTTACCTGGCTCTTCCAATTATCTTTGCTATCATGCTGCTAAACTGTCAGATGAATACAAATGATATGTATCCTGTCATTGAGTATTGTAATTGCCAATAGACATAACTACTGTTTGCATAACATAACAGAACTGCTATGTAGAATAGAATACAGATCTGCCTAGAATACAGTACATTGCACAGTTATTGGCACAATATCCCACAATGCACAACCATATTTGCACTGTAAGCCCACCTTTAATATGTTCATCTTACTTATACACCCATACATACGTCGACTGTTACAATATATCGATATATACTATCCCCTGTTATAGCACATACTTGTTGGACCAATCCTGACAGTGACAGTGGCTGGAAGTGAATTGGTGGGTTCCAAGCCCATATCATCCCTTGTGGTGTATGCAGAGTTTGCTGTGTGACCTACAGCAGTACACACATAGAATACTACAAACATTACTACTGCTCAACAATACATCACTACAAGATAGCTATTTCCACTATATGCATTCATTACTCTGTAATTTCTACAGTACAGGTACTACATACACATAGGTTCATAGGCTCATAGGTACCTGAGGCCTATACAAGCCCAGCCAAAAAGGTACCCTGGCTTTTGCCACCCAAGAAAATTATTTTCCTGTGTCACTGTTGAGCAGAACCACAGAAGTAATCCCCAGGGTGAATTTCCTATTTCCCATCCAATCAATATTTTTCTTGAAGAGTTGTAATGAGGAGCTTTGTTTGATATAGATAGGTAGTTTATTCCAGAGTTTGGGAAGTCTCTGGGACAGGAATCTATCCCTCTGGTATGTTCTGTTTATTGTGGTGACAAGGTTTAGGTCCCTGGAGCATGTAGCTCGGAGGGATTGGGATTTCTTTAAGTGGAGCATGTCCAACAGCTTTGGGTTTGACATAGCTTTGTATATTAGGCAGAGATCACCTCTGAGTAGGTGATATGCGATGGAGTAAAGCTGGAGTTTTTTGAGACGGTCTGCATAGGGCATCTGTTTGAGGCTGGTAATCCTCTTTGTGAGGTATTTCTGTGGCCTTTCCAGTTGTTGTAGATGTCTTGTAAGGTACATACCAAAAGGGGCTTTGTACTCTATAATGGGTCTAATGAGTGATGAGTAGAGGGGAACAATGACCTCTTTTTTTCTGGATGAGAAACATTTTATGATGAGGTGTGCCACGTAGAAGGATTTCCTGACTACTGTGGTGATGTGATTATCAAAGGAGAGACTATTGTCCACCTGTGTCCCATAATCTCTTATCACACTTTCGGTGTTAAGTATACTACTGCCTATGTTGTAGTTCATGGGTACAGAGATTTTTACCAAAGGGGATGACAATGCACTTTTTGGCATTGAGCTTGAGGCCATGGCTTTGACACCAGGCATCTGTCTCAGTGAGGCCCTTTTGTAGGATGTCCACATCATTAGGAGTTTTGATTATGGCTCCTAGTTTGCAGTCATTTGTGAACTTCGTTAGCCAAAGACCTTCTCTGTTAGCCTGTACTTCAGAGAAGTAGATACCAAACAGGAGAGGACCCAGGACTGAACCCTGTGGTACTCCACTCGTCACTGGTCTGAAATCGGATTTGGAGTCTGCTACTTTCACAGTGTGGGTTCTGTCAGTGAGCCAGTTGGCAACCCATCTTGTGACATAGGGATTTATACCTAGTTTAGTGAGTTTATCTATAATTCCAGAGTGGGGGATGGTGTCAAAAGCCTTGGCAAGATCTTGATAGGCTGTGTGAAACACCTTACTGTCATCTACAGCTTTGGTGACTGCTTTAAAGAAGTCTGTCAGGTTTAGGAGACATGATCTGCCTTTTACAAACCTGAACTGGGTGGGGTCTAGAGTTTGGAGATTACCAGTGTCTTTGTTTATAAGTTCCATGATGAAACGTTCCATGGCCTGGCAGACCAGGCTTGTCAGGCTAATGGGGCAATAGTTCCTGGGGTCCATGGTGGCTCCCCTTTGTGGAGTGGGATAACTGTCACTGTGCGCCATTCAGCAGTCACAAAGCCTGAGGTGAGGCTATGATTGAACATGGTACTTAGGTGGGGTGCCAGTTCGTTCTGTAGTTCGTGCAGAACAAACCCTGGTATGTTGTCTGGTCCCATGGATGCTGTGTTCTTGGCTTTGAAGAATGTGGTTTTTACCTGTGCAGCCATGATTACAGGAATTTTGCATTCTTCCGTTACAGAGATGAGCTCTTTAGTGGGTGAGAGGGGGGGTGACGTTAGCACTGAACCTATCTGCCAGGATGTTGGCAATATCAGTTGGGTCCGTATATTTAGTGCCATTGTGCTGTAACTCAGAGCAGATCTGAGTGTTGCCACTGAGATTCTTGACATAGCTATAGAATGTTTTACATTACATTGCAATACACAGACATACAACATGTTATACATACCTTCTTAGTAACCGGAGGTGTTATCTTTCAGTGTTTTGTACTGTCCTACAGGTAGATACAGATGGTTTGAATGTGTGACAAGGCATCCATTTATAGTTACAGATCAGTAACATGTGCTATCCCGATGACCAATTGGTGTTCCTAAGTAGCTAATCACATGCACATCAGCTGTGCTACTACTGCCTTAGCCAATACAAAGGCTACAGTGGAGTATAATTGAGTACTCCACTTGGGCATTGTCCCTTTGCCTTACTTGTGAGGAAGACAGCATGGAAGTGTTGTTTGGAATCTATTGCAACAGCTGTATGGAGAAGAACAGTAATATATTGTGTGTAATGCCTAGAGGATTTGGTATAAATGTGAGTACTGATGTTATATTTCCGAACATTGCTACGTGTGCAGGGTTTGTCTGTACCTAATACTTCTGCATATGTTTCAGTCTGGCCAGGTTGTTTGACCAACTCAAGCCTGCATAGCTGTGCATATAATGTTAGGGGATTTACAGTGTGCTTACCAGACATATTTAGTTTGGTGTTACTGTCTATCATGCTGTGCTAATAATCAGTACTCGATAAGACTTCCTGGTGTACAAACCTTTCACCCCTCGGAAACAGGATTAGTTCATGCAAACTCTGTTACATCAGCAGCTGTTCAATTGTATAACGGCATCTATATCACATAGGGCCATGTTAGTGCGTCTGTGTCCAGGGATGTTAAGGTTTCAGCAGATGTTGTACAGTAGTTGAATAATTGGTTATGGTATGACAGTATGTATTGATGTCATTATTTTTGTTGTGGGGTAGATATTGGTGGGTGTACATAGCACATGGAGGTGTGTAGGAACCCCTTTTATACAATGTCTATATGTGTGTGGGTGTTCTTTCCCTATGTGAACACATATCCCTTAGTGGACTAATACTATGGTAATTGCAGGCTGATTCATTAAGGCACTATTAAATGCTTCCTGTATAGCATGCAGGTACTGTTAGTCCTTGAATTCTTTTGACAATACATCAGAATGTAATAAAGTTTTGCAAAATGAAAGCTTTCTGTGTATTTCTCTCATGGATATTTGCAGTCATTGCAGTTGTGTTGGTGACTGTGTCCATAGAACATATTTGTAATAGTGTATTGGCATATACTCTTCATATGTTATGTTCATATTGTTTGGGGGGGTGGAATGTGTGATTGCTATGGTCCATGTTGTATTCAGATATGACCACTTCGGATGCTGTCTACAGACATGTATGTATGTGTGTGTGTATATATATATATATATATATATATATATATATATATATATATATATATATATATATATATATATATATATATATATATATATATATATATATATATATATATATATATATATATATATATATATATATATATATATATATATATATATATATATATGTGTGTGTGTGTGTGTGTGTGTGTGTGTATATATATATATATATATATATATATATATATATATATATATATATATATATATACATTATTGCATACATTTATCTGTACCTCCATAGATGTGTAGATGTTTTTAACCTATCTATATATCTACATACATATGTAGACCTGTATATATCGACATGTCTCTATGTATCTCACTCTCTCTCTCTCTATATACATATATATCTATAATTAAATATATACATATATATATATATATATATATGATATATATATATGAGCATACATCTTTAATTGGGTACATGGCGGGTTGTCCTATTTTAACACATTCTTCCCTTTTGTGTTTAACCTGTCTGCATACACAACTGGGATAGGTGCATCCCAGGTAGCTTAGTGTTAGGTTACTCTGAGGATGGAGTACATGGTTGCGGGTTCTACTCCTGGAAGGTGTTATTATTTTACCTCTCAGAGTAGGCACTGGTAGGGAAAGTGTGAATATCGCACATTTACATGGTTGTAAGCAGGTTTACCCGTGGTCTGTGCGACATTAAGCAAAGGTTAAACTTGTGAAGCGCTTCTCCGTTTACCATGTTTCAGCGCCGCTTACCGTCTCGCAAACCCGTGGAAACCCGCTTACAACTGCTTAAGAGTGCTTTAATCCACCTGCATACAACAGCCCTTATTCTGGCCCTCAAAATAACCTAACAGCCCTTGCAGGTCTTGTACCCGGGACCATGAACACCACAATCACTGACTTTACAACTAAGGCATCTGAGATATGTACAAATGTTATGGTGTTTAGAATATACATTGTACTACAGACATTCCTCACTACTGAAAACAAATGTGACAGTCAGTTGGTGTACATATGTCTGATACATGTTAGTGTTCATATATTTGTGAAATTAGGTGTTTCATTTGACATGACAGGGTGTATTATGAATGAGAAAGGTTCATGCTTTGTGTCCTTTTTATATTATCCCCATACTCCATGTATACCCTTCCAGATCACTTATTGGACATCCGACCCAGGCCCTCCTTGATGCATGATTGCATTACCCATCATTCCTCCCCCTCCTCAATCTTCACATACACAACAACCACCCCTTCTATGGTGAATTAGGTAAATATTAATTGTTATAATACCAGAGCTACATGTGTTTTGTGTACACTCCAATTCCTTTGGAGTGTTCCTGTGTCACGAAGTGTGTTCATAGCTGTTCATATATATGGCTATTGATGTAACTGTTTAATATATATATATATATATATATATATATATATATATATATATATATATATATATATATATATATATATATATATATATATATATATATATATATATATATATATATATATATATATATATATATATATATATATATATATATATATATATATATATATATATATATATATATTTTTTTTTTTTTGTATTAGTTTGTCAGTGATACATATGTAGACTGGAATGTGTTGGTTCACAAACTACAGTACATTACAATGTACTGTACATATGTACACAAAGTGACTGTCCCATTTGTGATCATTACAGTGAAATACATATGGTATAAGGTGTAGTCTCAAGAGCATGTAACATGTATACACCTCAGATGGCTTAGTGGTAAGTCCCATGCCTATAGTATGTATGGTCCAGTGTTCGACACCTGCGATGCTTTTTAAATGTTTTTTACTGAAGAATAAGGCTCTTTTAAGCAGTTGTAAGCATGTTTAGAAGTGTTTGTGTGACATTATAGCAGCGGTTAAACACAGTTAAACAAACTTTGTAACTTATAACCTGTGCGCACACACACGGCCACATCCGCTAACTACTCAGGATATAAACATGTCAGTGAAGTAACATCTCACTATGTGCTGACATAACATTACATTCTCTGTTGACTGTACTCTCCAGCACACATGGGCTTATATGGATGTTTTGAATGTTTATTATACAGACGATTACTACCTATATATGCAAGCTGTGGTTAAGGTATACTTTTGCACATGATGAACATTCCTGCCTTTATCGGGATTGTAACCTCTAACGCACAGATACTATGCAGATGCTGAAACCATTACACTGTTGACATTAACGTTGCTTTCGCCTATTTCCTATTTAGATGATTTATATGTGTAAGCTAGGCTAAGCAAAGGGCGAAGGCCCCCAAACTCACTGCGCTTCATGTACTCTTGAAATAACAACATATAACAAATGTACTGTGAGGCAATACATTACATTTCTAACTACCTTAGGCATAGCCCCTCACTGACACACTTCAATGGAAACCTTGTTGTGTGAATGGGTAATAGAATATAGACCACTGGGATCATGTGTCCCAGAACCATACAGCCAGGAGGTGGGGGAGCCTGTCCAGTTTGATAGCTGTGAGACTTGTTGTGGAAATTGAATGGTGTTGAATTGTCACATTAACATGCCCTCTTTAGATCACTAAGTGCCCCTATCACCCTCCACAACCCCAGTCTTCAACTGCTTCCAGCATCTCTGCCTGGAAATGCTTCATTGGCTATGCTTGACAGAGGCTCAGTTACTTCATCAATGGTGCGGGAAAAGCGAACACAATGTAGCTATGCTTCTAATTGCCCTTGAGCAGATATGCAGTAGGCTATCTGTGAACCTGTAATGTGCAGGCCATCACAGCCATAATATGTGAATAAGCAGACCTTCAGATCACAATATACAGTGAGAAATTACCATGTATGTAGTCAGGAAACAGTTAAGTACAGCAAGAATATACAGAACACTGATACTTAGACACTCCAAAAGCCTATCTTGGAAGCTGGAAGATTTGTATATGTTTAAGGCTTTCTATCGCTTACCAGTAGGTTACCTACAGGGGAGATGAAAAACAAGCACAGATGGGGAACATGCATGCAATGATACCATACCGGCCTATCTGTCAGCCTTAGGCTTTTACCAGCTCCGTAAACAGCACAACAGCAGATTCAATGAGTGTCATGCTACTCAGCACCAGGGGTTGTGATCACAACATGCATGCACTCACAGCACTCCTCAGGATGTACAACATCAACATCTGTGCAGTAACTGACATCTGTCTTAAGGCTCCTGAGAGCACACCAGCACTACTGGACTACAACCCATATCACACATTTCAGCCACAGAACATGGACTGACAGACATGGAGAGGCTGTATCCAAATTCATCAGGGATACATACACCACCAGGTTAGTGGGGCAGAATGATACCTCTGAGATCATCCATGTGCAGCTAACATCAGCCATTACTGCAATGTAAACTGTGGCCTGCTACAGATCACCCTCCATGACCCAGGACCTCCACTGTAACTACCTGGAGACAGTGGAGAATATGACAATCCTAATGCACACCCTGGCATTGGTCAATGTCAACTACCCTACCATTAACTGGGAAACTTACTCCAGTACTCATTTCCAGGCCCAGCGCTTCCTGGGATTTATCACCTCATATGCCATGTATCAGGTGGTAACCTCCCTAACATGGGGTGTAAACTACTAGAAGTGTTCATCACCAACATGGGCAACAGGTGCACCACAGTGGAGGTTAACCGGTCACTGGTTAGATCTGACCGTGAACTATTCACTGCTTCCACACCCAAGCATCTCCCCCACCCATGGATACCACAGTGTATACCTTTCCTACAGCTAAATTTACACTACTAGTGACAGGGGTGGGGGGTTTCACAGCTCCCACGCTAAGGGAAACACTGCTCAAGATACAGACAGATTTACAAATGCAGTCTATAAGCACCTACATGGATGTATGGATTGTACCATCACTGGTAAACCAAGACTCACTCCTCCTAGACAAGGACACCGGCCAGGTGGACCTCTGCAATAAACAGGCTATTCTACAGAAGTAGGACAGTATTCCAGACACACAGCAAATCCCATGAAGGGCAGACATCTGCGACCACTATTAGTATGATACGTAGGTCCCTCATGACATCATTCAAGGCTAACATCAGCAGGAGAATACGCAGGGATTCAAAAGATAGCCACAAAGCCTTCTTTGGCTATGTCAAGGATCTACGTGGTGACACACAGATTTGCACTGTGCCGGTGAAATATAGCACAAATTATGCTGACCCTACTGATATCACCAACAGCCTTGCAGATACATTCAGTGCATACTTCACCCCCTAAAGAGCCCACAACACTACCTAAAAAGTACAGTATCCCACACATCAGAGAGGCACAGGTGGAAATGGCACTCTCTAACAGCAGAACACAGCATCAATGGAGGCAGATGCTGTCCCAAACTGCATCTTGCAAACTGTATAAGACAACCTGCCTCCCACTTAATTAAGTTTTCCTACCTCAGCATCTCCACAGGCTACATGCCCATACAATGGCTCGTGGCAACACTTATTCCACTCCATCAAGGTGGAATCACAACTGACCATGGTAACTACCACCCCATAAGCCTGACTAGCCTGGTCTGCAATGGTATGGTTCACATTTTAATGGCACTCATTAACAAAGACATTGATAACCTCCGAAAATGTGACCCAACCCAGGTCAGCTTGGTTGAGTGCAGTTCATGCCTACTGAACTTGTTTGACATCTTACATACAGTCACCAAGATGTTAGATGATGGGGGAGATGGTTCACACATACTACTTGAACCTCGCCAAGGCTTTTGACACCATGCCCCACTCAGGTTTTATTGATAAACACACCAGCCTGTACATACACCCATACATCACAGGTTGGGTTGCCAATGGGCTTACACACAGAACCCACATGGTATGACTAGTAGTCTCCGGGTCCAACTCTTGACCAGTCATGACTGGTGTCCCACAGGACTCAGTCCTGGGAGACTTTCTGTTTGGCATATACATCTCAGAGGTATAGGCAAACACAGGTGGACTACGATTGACCATGTTTAGCAATGACTGCAAACTGGGAGCCATGATTGATAGTCCAGCTGACACAGACATCCCTCAAGGGGCCTCATGGAGAACGTCACGGGGTGCCAATGACACGACCTCCAGTCAAGTGCCACTAACTGCATGATTATTCCATTGTGGAATTGGCACCCACATATTAACACATAAGTGGCAGCCACTCTAATATAGATGAGGTTATGGGGTATCTGGGGACTAAGGTAGATAGTGATCTTCCCTTTGACAATCATATCTCCACAGTAGTTAGGACATCCCATGCAGGCCATCTGATTACTAAAGGATTCCCATCTAGACATACTAGGGTTATAGTGCCCCTTTACTCATCACTCATCAGTCCCATCACAGGGTATAATACCCATGTGGGATGTACCTCAGAAGACACTTCCAACATCTGGGGGGTCCACAAATGTACCTCGCCAAGGGGACTACTGGCCTCCAACATATGGCCTATGCAGCCAGACTGAATAAACTCCTGCTTTACTCAGTGGCATCTCATTTACCCAGAGATGATCTCCACTGGCCAACACAGCCATGTCAAACTTAGGCTTGATGGATATGCTCAACCTATGGGAATCCATGTCACAGTGAGCCACACGCACTGTAGTGAGCTGAACCTTGCCACAACAATAACCGGAAGATGCTGGAGGAACAGCTTCCTGTCACAGACACTTCTCATATTATTGGAACAACATCCCTAACTACATTATACAGAGTTCCTCATTAACACTCTGCAAGAGAAACCTTGAAGAGTAGATGGGGAGCAGTAGATGCACCCCAGGGATCCTGCCATTGGCTCTGCTCCACAGAGGGACAGTTAATGAATCAATGGGGTGGCAAAAGCTGACACATTTTCGCTGGGCTTATGAATGGCCTCTGGCAGTTGGCTAAGTACCTACCTATGAATCTATACATACAGCATCTGCATATGCTTATAGCTTACTTTACTGTTCAGGTGTTGACTTACCTTGTGCCAGTGGCAGTTGTGTGTGCAATAGTTGAGGGCTGCCTATGTTGGATGCACACAGTAGACTGCCTATACATGACAATTTACAGGTAATCTTGTATGTGTAGGTGGAGAAAGGTGCCAATCCCTAGGTGCCTAAACTTTTAGTGTGTCTGCTATACGTTCCCTCTTTGCCAAAGCAAGGGCACACTGGGCATGCCTCCATCTGCCTACTGGGGCTGGCTCAGGGTGTTCATGGTCTGAGTACCTCTGTGTCTGTGAGGCCCTTGGCAATGGTGGTGGGCTGTGAGGGCCTTCACCATTCTGTCCCTGCAGCAGCTGTTTCCACAGGACCATATTGTGTAGCATGGCACACACTATGAAGATGTGGGCACATGTGCCTGGAGAGTACTGCAAGGCTCCACCAGATATGTCCAAGCAATGGAACCATGATTTCAGCATCTCAAACACACACTCTATGATGATTTTGGTTTGTGTGTGTGCCTCATTATGGCATTAATGCATGGGTGTGTGTGCATTTCTGATGGGAGTCATCATCCACGGTTCCAGTGCATAGCCATCATCCCCCACCAGGTGGCCATTTGGGATGTCCCCCCTGGCAAATAAATGATACAGCTGTGAGGCATGCCAGATGTGGGAGCTGTGATAGCTTCCAGGGCTGCCAGCACACACATCCATGATAATACCCTGGGCATTGCATACAACCTGGCAGTCAATGGAGGGGTATCCCTTGTGGTTTATGTAGGGCCTACCCTGCTCACCGGGTGGTGATTTGCTGTGTATGTGCATGCAGTGCATGCAGTCTATTGCACCCAGTACCTCTGGGTATTCTGCCACATGGTGGAAGAGACGCATATTGCTGGCCAACTCCTCCTGCTTTCAGGGGAAGTATATGTGCTTATTGGCATGTGGTAACATGGCATCCAGGAACTGGTGTAGTGCCCTGGATGCTGATGCCTGTGAGATCCCCATGATGTCCCCAGATGGTCTTTGAAAGATACCTGTAGCTAGTATTCTCAGGCTTACACCTACCTTCGTATCCACAGGGATGGGTTCCCCTCTGTTTGTTCTGGCTCTGAGGAATGGCCAGCACAGCGCCACAAGTTGCTGTAGGATGTTCCTGTCCACCCTGTAATGCTCTACTATCTCCAGATCATGTAGCCCCTGGTAGGTTACCCTGGGTCTGAACACTCTCCTCCTCCTCTGGTGTCTGAGGTGGTCGTGTGCATCATCTTCCACACCACCTTCGGTCTCCAACACATGCTGGTGGATCAAAGCTATGACAGCCCCTAACATGTACATAATAAAAGGTCCCCGTCTGTATACATCACTGGTGCAGAGTGTATGGGAATACGCAAATGTTTATGAGGTGCTTTCACACTTTATAGTATTGTGCTATGGATGCTGCTGATGTCAGTGGGTGTGTATGAGCTATTCCAGCTGCAGCATGTCTTAATTATGGGTTTTGCAATGAGTACTGCAAGTGTGGGACCTTTACTGTTGAGAACTACTTGCCTGCCTTGATTAATCTGTTGCCCTTTAATTCACTTTTAGACCTGGATCCCCTCCCATTATCAGGCATGCATCCACCTGCCGTCTTTCTTGTTTTGTCCTTTCCTTACCCAGTCATGGCAAAATGTGCCTTGTAACTGATATACTGCATATCGGCTTTGTTCTGCTTTGACATTTTACTGTTTTCTTTGCAGTACAGCCCCTCCCTTTCCCTGTCTGCAGGTAGCTGCTTGCAGCCTTGTTAGCTGTTGTCAATGGCCCACTTAGGTTCCTCGGTGTTAATTAGTCATTTGTACTCGAATTTCACTGCTGCAGCATTTCCTTATTTCTTTCCTATATCCTTCCTGTTTCAGCTGCAGTGCACGCCACGCATACCCGTTTACCGGGTTTACATGTGTTTTCATCTACGTTCACATGCATACTTAGTTACCTTGTGTACTCTCAGCTAAGTATAGCTATGGCCAATTCAACACACCCCTATCATGCAGCTTTGCCTAGCTAGGGGCAGACCAGTTTAGCAATGCTCCAATGTGCTTACAGGAATGGTGACACACCCCTCTCTTGATGTCATCTTTATCTCAAGGGTGCACCTCAGTGTTATAACGCTACACTGTGAGGTGCACCCTTACACCAGCGGGGGATCTGCGATTCACTATTACTCCTCTCATTTGCATTGCATTGCCTACTAATTCCTAGCTACTGCGCATAACACTGTCACTGCTCCTTAGCAACCCTTGCACCATAAGTATGGTGTAGCATGCCTGCCATTGACTATTATGGGGAAATCGTGATATGTGTTTCATTGTGGTTTTATTCTATATTTTTATATATTCCTTGCAATCCCCTTTGTGCACCACTGCCCTGCGCTTCCACGTTGCGATAGTGCGAATATATATATTAAATGTTAATTTTATATTTTGTACAAGTTTTTTATACCAATGGCTATATATTTAGCTATTGGCATATATTAACAATATAATACATGTGTTTGGTCGGCTGTCATGGCTCCGATTTTATGTTTGCAAAAATGTAAACCATTTTCTATGGTTTACATTTCTGCATGCTTACACTACGCCTGCACCACTTCCTGAATCGCTACATACCTTCATTTGCATGCTACACTGCTGCACATGGGGTAATTAGCATACAAGGCTCGGGAGTTGTGCGGGCATAGTGTGCGCAGGTAGTGCACGTGGAAACAGCTCATACCTGATTCGTTCGATACATATTTCATGTTAGAATGGCGACACCAGGCCTGCACCTGGCGCAAGCTTCATGAATCCCGCGGAGTATCTTTGTGTATTTTTCGTATATCAAAAACATACCTGACCTTGGCTATTTCACTTCTAAGAAATTGTATATATGATATGAGATAACTCCTTGCAACAAATTATCATAAAGGTAAACATCTAATTTTGTATAATATTTGTTTAATTCATTAACATTAATCTTAACGTAAAAATCTTGTTCCATCTCTGAGTACATTTTTTGCAGAATACATATAATTCATAATCACTGTTGTTCCACCTTTATCAGCTTTCATAAGTGTTATAGGTTTATCTCTAGATAAAGAAAATTAAGCTTCTGTTTCACTTACCCTTGAATTATACATTATTTTCTTTAATTTATTTGACAATAAATTCCTAATTTCTATTTCACATCTATTCCAAAATCTGATAAAGTATTGTGCCTAATATATCTCTGCCTTAACTATGTTCCAAGCCTCCTAGCAACACTCTTTTCATCATTACTGAATTAAATATTTGTCCTATCTTCTTGTGCTGGAATTTTCAAGGAATCACAATAACACGTAAGGTGATCAAGGTTAAATAGTCCATCCTGTACTAGATAGTTATGTGGCTGAAATATTTCTGGGAATGGATTTAACTGACGTTATAAACTATTATATCAAAGATTTCATTAGACTTGACCTGCAACATTTTGTATTTGTCATGGGAAGAGTCTGCCTATTGAACTTAATTAACCCCTTTGGGTGGGTTTGTACGACTGTTGACAGTGGACTTACTTTCCTTATGGTGTATCTTGATCTGATTGAGACACTTGACACCATCCCCCATGCTGGAATTATAGGTAAGTTTAACTCGTTAAAAAATGGCCCATATGTGGTAAGATGGATAGGGTCTATATCATATGAGCGAATCGCACAAATTGCGAACGCTCATAATATCGAACGTACCGGACCTCAAAGTGCTTTTTCTGAGATTGCGGTACAGTGAAGAATGGGATATTTGCCCTTTCCTCACTGTAGTGCGATCTCGAAGTTGGCATATATATTTAGCAGGGGGTGTGGGGGGTGGCAGCACCCCCAATAGAAAGTTCAAGGTCCGGTGCATTCGATATTATGAGCGTTCGTAATTTGTGCGATTCGCTCATATGATATAGACCCGATGGATAACAAACTGACTAAAAGACATAACCTATACAGTGTGAGTAGCAGGTGCCTCATTAGAAAGCATGAAGATAAGCAGTGGTGTCTTCCAGGTCTCAGAGCTGGGACCTCCCCTTTTTAGCCTTTACTTTTCTGATCTCCAGACAGAAACTAATACTGCTGGCTATCTACATTTGTAGACAACTACAAATTGGAAGTTATTGTCAAGTTCTCCTCTAATATCCTAACCTACAGCAAGAATGTATCTACATAAATAACCTGTGTTTTGGATATGGACACAAATTAAATGCCAAAGAATCTATATCGTCACATTTAGCAGACAACTCCTCTCTTCAGCACACAGCATAGATAATACCCCACTTCAAAATGAAAATGTTGCCAGGGACTTTGAGTCATGGACTGATAATTCCATCTGTTTTGATCATAAGATGTCAACAGTAATCTGAAAACCCTTTCAGTTAGACTAGTTAATTTGTAAGGGAATATTATCCAGATCTAAGTAGGTTATTGTTCCCTTTTATTCAGCAGTGACTAGGCCAATTACAGAGTACAATATCCCCTTCAAGATGCACCTCACTAGACATATCACAAAACTAGAAGGACTCCAGAGGTTTCTAAATAAGAAGCCCACAGACTTAAAAAAACTGAGATACCAAGAGAGACTGGAAGCACTGTTGCTTTATTCAGTATGTTATAGACTCCTGAGGGCGATCTTTGCCTTGCCGTCCATGCCATTAATGACCAGATGTCATTGATCTTTTGTATCTCCAAAAATCTAATAGCTCCACCAATACCAGAAGCACAGACTTACGTCTTCACCAGGTGGCAAATAAAATGCAGTGGAGAGACATATTCATCATACAGTGTTTACGCCACCTTTTGAACAGACTGCCCCTGCAGTGTATGCAGCATGATACACTCACATCCTTTAAATGAGACTTAGATGATTCACCTTAAATTTGACTAATGTTTACAATAACCAGTATCATGCAAATCATCAAAAAGGGTTTGAAAACATATTGAAATGAAAACTATTAAGTCTCAAAATGATATCAGCATATTTTCATATATCGGGTATGGAAATTTTGGTGACTACTCTTACAGGTATGAATTAAAACAAAAAAAAATTTGTGTTGCAGGAACAGTAGTGCTCTTACATGCAATGTCTCACTTCCTCTCCTCCACAGGAAACTCCCCATTGTTACAATGCATCATTGTTCACATACTGTTCATCCTTACATTTAATATTTCTTTTTCGTAGGTTTCTTCTGTTTCTCCCTTCTACTATTGCTCCTCCCACAATCTATTGGGAAATGAATAATACATCTGTTTGCCATCATGATTGATTGGTCTGACCTTTATGGCTACAACCTATAGTTAAAAAAATATATATATAAAAGTTTATTTCACAGGTATGCAACCTTGGACAGGAAGTTCAGGATTTTTCAGCTGAAAATGTCTCCAGATATTTTTATACTTCATATACGGTTAGCCACATGTTCCAACAGGCTGATAACAGCTGTTCCAGATGCTGAAAGAAGGCAAGATGTTCTAGGGGACATGTCTTCTGGTGCTGCCAAGTGTTGCAGGGTATGGGAACATCACTAGTACTTACTAGATAGTATCCTTCCATGGCAAAATGTGCATTCACAAATTTTGCTGATGCTGGAAACAACAATCAGTTAATTCTCAAAAGGACATACTCATTATACCCAAGTGAAGCCTTCAGGTGCATCTGCAGTTAACTTCTACTGATGCCTCTAGGCATCAAATACTGCTTGTTCATATCTGCATCAATAATTCCAAAACAACCCTATGTACAAGGTTTTAAAAGATTTCATTGTAAAGCTTACACAATGGCAAACTCAACTGCATTCATATTTGACCTCTGTCTAGTGCAGGTAAACATATATTAACTGTTGTTTTTATGTTATTAATTTATATAGATATAATTTTCACATTTTTCTAAATATCTGAACAATCAAGTAACACAGACAGAGCTCCCTAGCCTCATATGAATGCTCGCAGGTAGATGAATAACACTCTGCTGACAGTGGGTGTGTAACATGAGTGGTTGCAGAGATATTGTAAGTTGTTTACAAAATATTACAAATGCAGTAGTTACTGTGTTTACTGTGACTTATAAAATTCACTTTAAGACCTAGAACCTAAAGAATACTGCCACTATAAAAATAGTTTGGGTGAAGAGGTTGCCATTTATACTTATTTCATAACCTTCATTGTTCCAGAAATATGAACATTTGTTTGAAATGGGAGGACATAATTTGATTCTGTCAGAAGGCTTAGGCTCCATCCTTTGGAAGTTACATCGCAAACTTCCAGAGCTCCATTGGAGTGTAATTTACCATTTTTTCCAATGATAATCATGAAGAAAGCAATCACAAGAATGGGAAAAAACTGTATAACCTCCTCTTATTCAGAAAATAAGCTTTATGATGGATAAACTTTGAAAGAATAAGGGTGGGAGTCTAACGAGAAGGGCTATAGTTAGCCGCATCATGAAATGTCCCCCAGGTGTCTTTCTGCTAGGACAATAAGAACAATTTGTCTGCTAAGAGAGATTAAGACCAACAAGAAGGAAGTGTGCCTTTTACTTTGTTCTGAACCTTTAGGAGTCTTGCATCCTATGTTGATTTAAGGGGGAAGGGAGTGACTGTACCAAAGTGTCCAAGGGCACTAATATATGGAAAGACATTATATGATTAAGTAGTATGTATCTACAGTTAATAGTGAATATATAATTGTATGTGTCTCTAGAGAGTTTATATTTGTATTGTTTGTACATATTTAAGGTCAGTAGTAAATATATCATTTTATGTGTCTATAGGGAGTTTATATTTGTATTGTCTGTGTATGATTTAATGTGGAATGCATTTGAGTACGTAAAGCATATATTCAAAATGCATATAGTTAAGAACACAGCGGCATATAACACTGAGCAGGTTTATGCTGCAACTTATCAGGCAGCTATTTCTCTCAATTAGGGAGCATTTTTCCTTTACCTTTAAAGCACAGCTTTAGCTGTCTACTTAACCTGAAATCTTGAAACAACACTCTTTTAGATCTGCTTATATTTAAAGAAGATTAAGAAAGATTGCATCTGATTAGCCTTACTTTTGTTTTTCTCTAAGAAGTGCTAACTCTCTATACATTTAAAAAGTGTGTGTGTGTGTGTGTGTGTGTGTGTGTGTGTGTGTGTGTGTGTGTGTGTGTGTGTGTGTGTGTTTATTTGTGTGTACATGCATAAACAAAATGACATGCATACCTCTCAATTGTGCAGATTTTCGTAGAATGTCCAGATTTTGGCCTCACATTTGGTCCGTTTTTCATAAAATTTTAGTTTTCTGGCAAATTAGTGGTAAATCACTAAAAAGTAAAGTTTGAAAATAATGACAGACATTTGAGTTTCAGAATTCACATCCTTCAGAAAATTCATACTAATGCAAAGCCTGTTATTCTACCAACTTTCCGAGTTTGTAAGAGCAATATTTAAAAACTGTCTCTGTTTTTGTGCCTTTGTCCCACTTTTATTTATGGCTTTGTCCAGATTTCTTGCTCTAAGAGGTTGAGAGGTATGAGGGCATGTGGTCTGCTGAATCCAATGAAAGTTATCCTTCTCATGTGAGAAAACAGAGGGCAGAACATTTAATCCAAACCACTATTAATTAGCCCCAATTTCATATGCGTGATTGTGCTTAATGCATATCGGCAGCAGTACATGACAGCTGATCATGCTGACCATGTGTGTCTGTTTGTTGTGGTATTTTAGCAGTAATCTGCATGCTGTTTGATATATAATATATACAGAATGGCTGTTACTACCAGGGGAATTATAGACTCCTACTAGCTGATGCAATTAACAGTTTTGGGTTGTATCTGGTACTTTCCCACCCACTTGCACACTGGCTGCACTCACATAGTTAATATCACATTAATTTCCCTTAACCCTGCATTATTCTAAAATCACATCTGTGTGTGGTCTCCCATCATAGACTGCAACAAATGTGTCCTGCTCTTCTAATGTGCTTTTTCAGTGAGCATCCTAACAACAGTATAGATATATATTGTACTAAGACCTCTCTAAAGTTCATGCAGCTTTAGTGTGTTTTATTCCCAACGTCAAGAAATGTATCTCCATTCTCTTCAGTTGCTACCCATTAAAATATAAAATTGTTTCTTTTCCTTAATTAATACTTTTATGCAACGTTTTGCACTAAAATGCAAACAAAAAGCATACAAACATATCATAACAACAAACAATATATAATAAAGCACTGGGGTATGAGATTAAAAGAAGCTTGGAAATGGTAATATTTCCTCTTTTCAATGTCTGATTCATTGATACAAAGTTCAATGAGCATGGGAGGCGACCGAAAGATTTTGCAGCTGGTACGTGATAGATGAGACACATTCACTGGTAATACATTCTTTGTATAAGCCTTGTTGGTTAAGGAGTAACATATATATATTTTTTAGTAAGAAAGTTAAAAGAAGCTGCTAACCAACTCAGTAAATGCTTCGTTCCCCAGGTAAAAATGAACAGCATAAAAACAAAGTACTGAAGCGAAGCAAACAGGCAGTCTCTCGTTGATATAAAACACAATAAAATTTATTTTTGTACAAATGATGAGCGCTTGCACTAAAAAGCTTCATCAGATCAAAGAACAGTTTAAATACTAATGAATTTCATTTATATGTAGAAATTCAAATAGTTTTTAACCAATCAAAGTAATTGCATCCTTTATATCTTAAAGTTATATCATTTTAGGCAAGTGACTTAGTTATATATATAAAGAGTATGTATATAGTATCAACAATATTTTATAACTTATGTCACTGCTCTAATAAGCAAGCCATTCAAACCTAGACATATATAGTGCACACATATAAAAATAAAAATAAAAATAGAAATATCTATATATTCATCAATATATACACATTTTTGCTGTTTCAGACTTCTACAAAGTATGTATAAATACTATTTCAGACTTCTAAGAGATATGTAAAAAAATAAAATAAAATAAATAAATGAATAAATCAATAGCCAAAATGAACATTCATATATATATATATATATATATATATATATATATATATATATATATAGGCAAAATACATATATATAAAAATCCATTGAGCCTTTTTTAATGTGCTATATATGTTCTATATATATATGTCTAGGTTTGAATGGCTTGCTGATTAGAGCAGTGACATAAGTTATAAAATATTGTTGATACTATATACATACTCTTTATATATATATAATTAAGTCACTTGCCTAAAGTGATATAACTTTAAGATATAATTGATGCAATGATTTTGATTGGTTAAAAACTATTTGAATTTCTACATATAAATAAAATTCATTAGTATGTAAACTGTTCTTTGATCTGAAGAAGCTTTTTAGTGAAAGCACTCATAATTTGTACAAAAATAAATTTTATTGTGGTTTATATCAATGAGAGACTGCCTGGTTGCTTTGTTTCAGTACTTTGTTTTTATGATATATATTTTTTAATTTAGGGATATTTCCTCCACATGGTATGCACCTCCAAGTTACTGAAATGGTATATTCTTGCTATCATTAACTGTTTTCTTTATATACTTTATAACCACTGTTTTGTATTGTACAACTCTAACAGATTAATCAAGGAAGATCACTGCAGGTTAATGTTGCTGTATTTTTGACCTACAGTGTGCTTATTGCTTATAATACATATTTGAAGAGTGCTGAGGTGCAGTCCTGTGCATGGGTGATGGGAGTATTTGTACCACAAATTAAGTATATGTGACGTTAAGTGCTTTTCAGCAGTCATATCTGCATTGTCAGCCATGGCTGATGCTAATGGATTATCCTCAGTATTGAGATGGCAATGAATCTTTTTGTTTATTTACTGATATTTGGTTAACTGTCATATATTCATTTCAAATGTGATGGAGAAAAGGGTACACATGCTACATAACAGGCTGTTCAGATTATGTAAGACATACTAGATATGGAGTTAGGCATAAGTAATAAGGAATCTGCATAAGTAATTAGTAATATCTGTTAAGGAATTTGATTTTCTTGTGACAGACTGTGTCTGTGAATAAAGACATTAACCAGTAGTCTACAGTTTGTTCCAATACTGTAGATTGTGATAACAGTGATTACTAGATTCACTTCATAATAAAATATAAATAAAGGAAATATTTTTTAAAAAACAATGCTTTTCACTGAGTCTCTCTAAAAAGTAAAAAATAATGAAGAAGAAGAGTGAAAACTTTGCAAAAGAAACACAGGCAAGCTAATTTCAGAAAAGTATTTGAGGTTGGTTTTGCTAATTGTGATAATGAGGTAGCAGAAGAAGTAGCAGAAATCAACAAAAGCAACCCCAAATGCTTTTTTGAAATCAGCTTGTCTGTGTTTCTTTTGCAAAGTTTACACTCTTTCATTATTTTTTACTTTTTAGAGTGACTCAATAAAAAGTACTCCTTTTAAAAAAAAACTTTTTTATTAGTATTTTTATTTTTCCTTTTTAGTTTTTAAGAAAATACATAAGTAATTCTATATTTAGCTAGAGTTATCAAGACTTATTAATATAGCAATAACCGACGACATCAGTGTATATATAGAAGATTTATCCATGGCTGGTGTGGTTTAATCATGAGGGCAAAGCCTGAGTGATTAAATAAAACCAACCATGGATAAATCTTCAGTATACCACACCACAGAATTGGTTATTGCTATTATATAATGACATTGAAGAAAAAAAATACTTACTGTTCTTAAATAATGTCTTTGTATAATGCCTCCATGGTGCCTTCCACATTTTTTCTGGTATCCTGGGGCTTTTTATGATGTACTATGTATGTATATGGGACTTGTGTTTCCATGCTTATGCAGTACATTAGTGATGTGCAAAGGAAGCAATGGAGAAAGGGAGATCTTGCTTTTTTTTCTTTTTAATTTATTCAAAAGAAAAAAGAAACCAGGAGACTTTTAACATTTGGAAATGCTGGGACAGACAAAATAAAAGGATAATCAGGCACATTTCTTTAGTTTTGCAGAACGTACACTACCTGATTATTCTCTTATTTTTTCTCTGCGCCATCTCCCTCATTCATTTGAGGTTTTCTGTTTTGTAATTTGATATAAAAAAAAGAAAAAAAGTCATAAATTATGAGATTTACTAATGGAAAAAAGTCTGGGTGATTGGACCTTTTTCTGTTGGTATATTTTCAAATTTACAATGAGCATGCTGGTTGGGCTAACCAATCAGCGTGCTTGTTTTTGAGTATTACTGGCTAGTCATTGTATAATAGCAATTAATCAATCTTGCCCTAAATGTTTATTGATTGAGTGAATACTCAGGAAAATTTCTTAACCTCTGCATTTCCTGTAATGCACCCTCATTGCAAATGTTTTCCTCAGTTTAGTGTCTTGGATGGATTTTGTCAATCTCAATCCCTTTGAGTGAAGTACATCTGTTAACAGCAATGAGTTTTTGTCTTGCAGTGAAATACTGCTGGATGGTGTTGTCTTGCAGTTTGTGAACTGTGACCATATAACGTGGGACTATGGAGAACATTCTTCTTTCTACTGAGCCATAACCAAGTTTTGTGTCAAACACCACTGTAATCAGCTTGATCCAATGAATTCCAATGTTGTTGTCACATTTTATTTTTACTTGAGGGATGTCTTGTTGATACAGTTGCTGCTTACTCCAGCCTTGGAATTCAGTATCAGATATGATGCCCATGCTGTCATTCACGAGACCCTTTAACATAATGACATTATACCGGAACATCACATGAAGCCCTTGGTAAATGGTCAACAGTTTAGGCACTCCCACAGTTCTGTTAATGTCTGAGAGAATGATACTCTCGACTGGCAGATTCAACAGTCTCATGTCATGTCGCATTAAATGGTCACGAGCATAGATGGTGAACTTCTCCATGATGAATCAACAGTATTCATCACAAGTTTGTTGTTATGTTGAACCATCTTTTTAGTCAGCATGATTCTAATTGCTTGTTGTTGTGCAGCCTTGCAAAGTTCAGCATCCCTATACAGTTTGGTTTTGCAGGTGCTGAGCATGAGCTCTATGGTCAGCTACTCTTCAATGGTTGGCTTCTTCCAGGGTCTCATTAAGTCTGCGCTGATGTTCTGATTGCCATTTTGCTGACTTGAGATGCTCAATGTCTACCTCATTTAAGTTTTCCCACTTTTGACATTTAGCCTGATGACCCTTTGCTTTTATTATCTCATTTTCTTCCTGAGTTAGAGCTTGTCATCTTAATTTTGCCACTGAATCACTAATTGCATTTTTGTCTTGAGCTTTTTTGTCCATCGTGTACTACAAACTAAGTCCTTTCTTTGAGTATTAAACACTGTCTGAAGTCACCAGAGAAAATGTTTTTGTCAAGAATATTAATTAATTACTATGTATATTAAAGAATGTGACAGTTAGGAACGTGACAGAACCTCTGGTTTTTGCTGCTGTCTCACTAATTGCCTATTTCTCTTGCACTTTTTGTATATTGTGGAGTACAAACTAAGTCCTTTCTTTGAGTATTAAAAAGTGACTAAAGTCACCAGAGAAACTGTCTTTGGGAATAAACAGTGTAGTTTACTATATTATTAATTAATTAATTAATTAGAATGTTTAATTAGAATGTTTATTAGGGTACATGACAATGAGGAACTTGACAGACACTCTTCATTGGTGTTTTTGTCGCTCTCTCTTTTCTCTTGAAGTTTTTGGCCAGTCTCTCACTACTTGGCTTTTTCTCTTGACTTTTTTTGTCCATTGTGGACCACAAACTAACTACTTTGTTTGAGTATTAAACAGTGACTGAAGTCAGCAGAGAAATCACCTTTCTGAAGAAACTATTGAGGAATGTAACAGTGGGAAACTGAGCAGTAATTCAGAGTAAGCTCCATTGAGAGGAACATGGCAGAACCACAGTTTGTGTGTGTGTGTGTGTGTGTGTGTGTGTGTGTGTGTGTGTGTGTGTGTGTGTGTGTGTGTGTGTGTGTGTGTGTGTGTGTGTGTGTGTGTGTGTGTGTGTGTGTGTGTGTGTGTATGTGTGTGTGTGTGTGTGTGTGTGTGTGTGTGTGTGTGTGTGTGTGTGTGTGTGTGTGTGTGTGTGTGTGTGTGTGTGTGTGTGTGTGTGTGTGTGTGTGTTAATGTAAAGAGATGATGTGAAGGGAACTACCTGTGTGACAAGTAGCTGGAATAGGCAATGCAGGAGTCATGTAATCATGGGTTCTGCGATCATTGCATTTCCATATTTTCTTTCTTTGTTTTATTTTTTTTTTTAAGTGTGTGTGTGTGTGTGTGTGTGTGTGTGTGTGTGTGTGTGTGTGTGTGTGTGTGTGTGTGTGTGTGTGTGTGTGTGTGTGTGTGTGTGTGTGTGTGTGTGTGTGTGTGTGTGTATGTGTTTGTGTGTGTGTGTGTGTATGTGTGTGTGTGTGTGTGTGTGTGTGTGTGTGTGTGTGTGTGTGTGTGTGTGTGTGTGCGCATTAATGTAAAGAGATGATGTGAATGGAATAACCTGTATGACAAGTAAGCTGATAGGGGATAGAGAGGCTGTATGATGATGCAAGTCAGTGCGTGTTGCTGATTTGTCGAGGAATGTGACAGAACCACAAAGAGACAGAGAGATTGTGAGACAGAGCCACAAAGACAATTTCAATATAAAGCATTCTAAAATAGCTCTCCTGAGATGCTGTAAGCTACATTCTCATTTCAGTAAGTTAAATTTAAGAACTGTACAAAACAATGTTTCAGTACGTATTCTTAATAATATGAGATAATCACACATCCAGAGACATAAACGTCGTCTAGGAAATCCAGCTGACATGCTTTTCATGAATGGACAAAGTAACTGAAAATCAGATAAATATCCACTTTGAAAGCTAAAACAGCAGAGTTATTTATGTTTATTGGGGGATATAGGCTCCTAAATCCACTATGAAAAGATTTGTTCCCTCTGCATCCTGCATCCCTGCTACTTATAATCATTCCCATCGTCACTGTATCTCTTAGGTTTATTCCCATCCCAGAGTAACTTTCATTCTGATGAATTTTCAGCTTCTCTGTTGTTTTCTAATTCAACTAAGTGGGTGTCACCTTGCTATCCTGTTTCTTTGTAAATGTCATGGAAATCACAACTTCACCAACTTCATCCGCAGATTATTGAGCGGCTCAAGAGCACCTTACATGTGTACATTCTGAAACGCATTAGTTAACAAATATTGCATTATATGCCATTCTTAACTGCATCCTTTTGCCATGTCATCTCTTGGATAACATGCTCAGTTTTCTAATTTAGAAGATTTAACCTCACTAGATTACCATAAAGTACAGATAGTACCACACACATAATCTGAAGAATGAACAACCAAAACATGAGAAAATGCGATTATTGATACAGGGAAAGGATCAAAGCAAAAGAACAATGGGATAAACAAGGAAGAAAGAAAATACCGTGGAATACACTAGAGAATGAAAACTGGCAGAATGTAGTAAACACGTGTTAGAAGGATGGGCAACTAAGTATATACCACGTTTAGGTAGGGATTATTGGAACATCACCACAACCACAAGGATTTGAGCGCCAGTCTTGTCAACTCTTGCTGAGTACAGAGATAAGAAAAATTATGAATAGAAATTGGGTTATGTTTGAGAACAATACAGATATATGGAACATTTTGGAGGATGAACCACTTTTTGTATACAAGACTGAACCCAATGTAACGTTTTGGTTAGAACACCCACTACCAAAACCAACACACAAAAGGAAAGGTACTTGCAAATGTGGTGCATGTAAGTACTGTAGTTTCATATTCGAAGGGGACAGTGTGAATGTAGGCCAACCATCACAACAAACAAAACTAGATACAGGGAATTGTGGAACTATAGGATTAGTATTATTGGCTGTTTGTACAAGTAGTAGACATTACTATGTATGGAAAACGGAGAGAAGTCTCTGTAAGATAATTTATGAACACAACTACACTATTCAACATAAAATTTTGAATAATGCCCTGTACAAACATAATATTAGTTGTCCCTCTTTTAAAAAGTTTCATTTTGGTATCCTAGAATTAGTAAAGAAAAGCCTGAGGGGGGGCTTTG
Source organism: Protopterus annectens (assembly GCF_019279795.1). Lineage (NCBI taxonomy): Eukaryota > Metazoa > Chordata > Ceratodontiformes > Protopteridae > Protopterus > Protopterus annectens. The sequence goes on along the minus strand of NC_056745.1, from coordinate 345,644,685 downwards.
GGAGAATGAATTGGCACTTAGGGAGTTAAACTGGCAGCTTAGGTTAAATGCAAATATGCTGCCAGGGTTAAATGAATCAGAGAACCTTATGCTTGTTTTGAAAAAGAGGGCATGTGATATATGAACTCCCTCTTAAATTACATTGCATTTAAAATATGGATAGAGAGTATATTTTATTTTTGTATTAGAGTTCACATTAATGGGCAAATGTATGTGAATTACTTTACTGTTTCCAGCCATATATTTTTATTACTTATTATTTTGAGATTTAATGATGTTTTTTTAAAAAAAAGCTTTTCAGAAAAAGTTTTATTCAGAATATGCATTTTCTAATTAACTTAATGGTGTGTTTTTCAGATGTGTGAGGAAATCAGAGTGCCCCCTGAAACCCACACATGCACAGAGAGGACATGTAAGCTCTACAGAGTAAGCACCCCAACCCAGCTAGGAAATGAACCGCAGATCCAAGAGCTGTGAAACAGTAATGTCAATCACTGTATCACTACACCACCCTTCTCTAACATAAACTGCAGTACCCTGGCTGCAGCCAACTTTAAGGGAAGGATCATGCTGAAAAACTGTGAGATGCTAACTTCATAAAGAAGATACCAGAGCCTACTCAATAAAGGCCACCCTTTGATATGTTTTTTTCTAGTGGAGAAGTAAGAGGATGTCAGACCTGGAAGTGGAACCCATTTGAAAATAAGCGATCATTGAACAGTTGGTTTGCAGTCAACTTTAAAATCAAGTCAGTTAAAAGTAAGACAACTAGAATTCAGGATGACAGATTTTGACAAAATATGACAGCATGTCAGGAAAGCTATAGCAAGCATAAACAGATGTAATGTAGAAGAATACTAGATATACATGTGAAGGAAGTGTGCAAATCAAAAGACAAAAACAATGTTTGCTCAAATAAAGTGACATTAAAAATTCAAAAAAAGAAACAAGGATGAATGTTGGCAGCAATATCAATTAAAGTGGAAGGAAAGGTGGGTAGAAAAGCAAAATCCCAAAATAAAAAAAAAATGTTGACCAACTCAGTCTTGAAGGGAGACAGATCAGTTTTCTATCATATAAAATGTCATGGAAAATTAAGATATAGATTACTAAGTTTAGTAAAACGAATGGGGTGAGAAGTAAGGAAAAGCTTGGCTACTAAATGAATACTTCTTCTTACTGTTCTCAAGGATTACGTGAGAAATGTATCACTTTACTCAGTAGAACTGAGATAGATAAGATGGCTGATTTTGTGCTTGTTTCCCACCTTTCCTGTATCTAGTTTAGTCCAGATACAGATTTGCGGTATCCAGGATTGTTTGTAAGCTTCTGAGCCCCCCCCCAAGCCTTTCTGTTTTGTAGGGAAGCCTTCTAGCTTATCAGTGGGAGTGGTAAGCACTAGGTAGCCTATCTACTAGAAGAGGAGTGGTTTCTGGCCCAGAAATTGTAGTTTATAGGCCATTTGGGCAGTTTTTCCATCCCTTTCAACTTTCTGGTTTAAAAACCCGTGATTGCATGGGATTGCACTTGTTTAAGCTCAGTGCAACAGCGCCGAGCTGTGGTAAACTATTACTGGTGCTAGAAAGTCTGCTCTTTAATTTTTCCTTTATATCTTGTTGTTCTTTCTCTCTCTCTCTCTCTCTTGCATTTCAAATAGCTTAATTGCTTTGCACTTCAACAGGTTTTTGTAGCAATTATTGTAACATACCTAAGTGCCATCAGCACTAGTCATTCTTCACAGAAATAGCTCCAGTTCTTAGTAGTTACGACCACCCCTCCTAGCATGATTAAAGGGTAGTTCCCTGTGCTTTCTCCTGTTAACCTGGTGCACTTGGGCATGCTGAGGCAGTGTAGCAATTGCCTCATGTACACAGGCAACCCTCTCCTCTTACCTCCCCACACTCAGACTTGTGAGAGATGCACTTATATCACGAAATTGGAAGCTATGCAGTCTCCAGTGAAGACCGGGCTAGCTGGTCAAGAGGACAAAGTCACCACCTGCACCACACCACATAGAACACATAGCCCTCTAAAACACCCACCATCACAGCTCTCACATAAAATACAAACCACACACCCACCTTTGTGGAGGCTCTCAATATAAATTTACCTAAACAGTAGAGACCTGCATGACAGAAATGCAGTCAACCACCGGAACACAGCACAAACCACAGGACACATAGCTAACCTCCACAGTGTGCCCCTCAACCTAAGCCCCTAAGGCTAAACACCTTGCCCAATACACTAATCATAGGTGACTCAATAGTGAGCCACACAGATGTCCCACTCACTAGGTTGAATAAGGAGAAGGCAACAGTCAGCTGCCTATCAGGTGCTAGAATCCGACACATAACACACACACACTTAGGTCATTCCACAACAAGTACAAGTATGACTCTGTCATTGTCCATGTGGGTGTGAATGACCTGAGATGCACCTCCCTGGACTACATGAAAAGAGACATGATGGAGCTCTCGGATTATGTGGCCCAGGCAGGTATGACCCTAGCCCTCAGGAGTATCCTACCATCACCCAGAATGATAACGCAGTACAAACAAAAAATGATTGACTTCAACAATTGGCTAAGTTTCTGGTGTCATTTTAAGGGATACAGTATCTATCTGCTTGGGATGACATGATTGACAGACAACGATGCTTTGCCAGAGATGGCTTGCATCTGTCAACCCTGGGTTTCCAGGTACTGGCTAAGACTCTTGCCTTTTTTAGGCAGTGTTCCAAAGACCAAATTACCACCATAACAGCTATAAATAAATGTAGTCTGAGGGCCATGCTGCTCAATGCTAGAAGTCTAAATTTCAAGATGCACTCACTCAAAGCACTCCTCAAACTGGAGAACATCAACATTTGTGCTGTAATGAAGACCCAGCTTAAAGCGGCAGAAAGCACCCCTGCATTACAAGGCTATAACTCATTCCACACCTTTCAGCCCTGAAACATGGACCAAAGCTCCAAAGGTGGTAAGGATATGCACACCTCCAGACTAGTAGTCCAGCATAACACATCTGAAATACTTCAGGTACAACTAGCATTGGGTAAGACGGCGATCCAGGTCATAGCCTGCTATAGGTCCCCAACCATGTCCCTAGACTCTCACTCCATGTTCCTAAGCACCCTGGAATCTATCAAGGTCCAACCCAACACTCTCATATGAGGAGACTTCAACTACACCTCCATCAACTGGAAAAACTACTCAAGCACCAATACACTGATCCATTTCTTCCTGCAATTCATAATTTCCAATGCCCTGGACCAGCTCATTCTGACCCCCACTAGAGGAAGCAACATCCTTGACCTGGTTATTACTAACATGGGTGACCATTGCTCTATACCAGTAGTCAAACCCTCCCTGGTCAGCTCCGACCATAAACTTATCACCATGGAAATCCACATCTCACCCACACCCCCCGCAAAGGTAACCACTTTGAAAAACTTCTCCAGAGCTGACTTTGGGCTCCTAAAACAGAGGTGACTAACTTCACAGCACCCATGCCAATGAAAAATAGCTGCATGATTGCCAAATCATACACCATTGCCCTGTACAAACATGTACATAAATGCATGGAACTAGCCATACCCAACAGAACCAAGATGCTATCCTCCAAAAAAAGGAAGTCAATCTGTTAGGAAAGTAGATCAAAACACTATTACAAAAATATAAAGGTGCTAAAGGCATCAATAAGTCCAAAGGTGCATTTGCAGTTGTGGACATAAAGATGGTAAACATGGACTACACAAATCACCTAATATAATGGAGTGGGCAGTATAAACACATGGGACTATGACCATGCCTCATGTGAGTTCAGGCTCAGGACTGGCAAACTAATGTCAGATATTTCCACCAAACATTCACTGATTCCATATCCACTGAATATGGCAGGGTCTATGTAGGAAATGAGAAGCCATGAATGAGCCTTCAGGGTGACCATGGGAATTATAGTCTCACATCTGTTATTGGACACACTTTGGTCCTTTCCTGCCTACGTATGTGGCACATGAAGTTTTACTTTATAGAACTGGCACCTTTTTGTTGTACAAATTTCCAGATAATGAACAAATACCCTCCACATTTTCTTTAATTTCAGTGATAAAGACTGAATTATTCTCTAATAAGAGAGATGCCATCAGTCTGTTTTGCAGAGGCAAATATTATTTACTTATTTTATTTATTTATTTGACATTTGTTTACGGGGGTGGTCTGACTATGTCAACAGAATCTGTTTTCAGTGGATGCTCAGGGAGAAAAGCTCCGCATACAGTACAATACAAATACATTATAGTCCAAAAACAATACAAGTAACATAAGGAATACTATACAAAAATAAGTTGATAGAATTTAAACTAGGTTACAAGATATACTACACCTCTGGACAATTCTATAGAGTTATATCATTACAGACAATTTTAGTCATTCTAACAACATATACATAGCCTATGAGTAGACAAAATGTACAAAAGTAGTATGTCGGTAGGACAATGTATAACATCAGCTGTTATTGTAAATGAAAAATAAAATGCTGGTTTAAGTTAGGAAAATAATGGCTGAAGAGTTAGTGATGCAGAAAGACAGTGAGAGAGTTGGGTAGAATAGAAGCATTACAGACTGAGCAGTAGCTTAAAGATATGATATAGAAACAGAGAAGGAGTTAGGAAAGACTTAGGATCTTGTGAACTGTGAAGGAGGGGGTAATTTCAGGGAACTTCATGTATGAAATTATGATTTAAGGAGGGAGGATATGAGGATGAATAGGAGGAAGGCTGCAAAGGTAAGTGGGGGAAAAATGCAGGTGTAAGTTGTAAGATATAGTGTAGATGGATATGACTGAGGTTTAAGAGATGGCATTATTCTGGAAGCATTTGCAGCTATCTCGGCAAAGGAGGAAGAGATTTAGTTTTTTCATGAATTTACTGACTCAGGAGATTAACTTTTTATCATCAGGAACAAAATTCTTAGATTTTGGGAGAAAGTACAGAAAAGGCATACCCAGTTTTTAGGTTGGTAAATTATATTTGTAAGTGGGGTGCGAAGCTGTACAGACATCAGAGGTTATATATGGGAAGTGATCTCTCTGGAGTCCTTAGTGCAAAAGATGGGAAGCTTTGTTACGTGATTCACTTGAAGAAAAGACTGCCAAAAAAGAAGGCAATTATTTGAGGTATGAGAATCCACTTTGCTTTTGAAAGGGTCAGGTAAAGATTACCTCTTTTTGGAGGAAGGGAGATGAAATGATACATATTTTCATTACTCCACATAGAAATAGTGCCTCAACTTAAAGCCTTCCAAGGTTTTAAGGAAATAATCTTTTAATTTTATTTATACAATTAAACAATAACATTAATGAAACTTAATATTTAACCTGCATTCCCTTGGCTGCTTAAATACATATTCACATCAAATAATAACAAATAGTTATCAATAAAACCTTATAATAAATATGTCATTAACAAGTCATTGCTTATTAAATGTAAGGGGTGTTCAATTTGCCCCTTCTGTTTTGGAAAAACAATATAATGTTCATAAAAGTTAAGACATTCAAAGTGCAGAAAATTAGGAATTGTTATTTAGAAGGGGTTGGTTGAATATGGGATGAAATGCCCATGTGAGAAATTTTATATAGAACAGACTTCCAGACAATTGAAGAAAATAATTCAGAAACATATTAGCGATATTTGCAATGGGGTACCTTCAAGTCCTGTACCAATGTATGCCAAGGATTTTCATGGGAAAGATCTATGATCCCTAAAGTTTTTTGTTGTGTATACTTGTAGATGTTGCAAGATATTTTTCAGTGTCAGAGACATATTAATAGGGAAACATGATTAGTTTATTTAGGCTTTTCAGATCTTATAACCCAGAGGAATGAACAACAAATTATTGACAAAATATTTATTATAAGGTTTTATTGATAAGTATTTATTATTATATGATGTGAATATTTATTTAAGCACTTTACTTAATAAATAAGGATGTGTGGGGTTTTGAATTTTAAATCTCAAATTTCATTACTTTTGTTGCTTAATTGGTCATTTATTTATTTATGCATTTATTTATTTATTTGTATAAATATAATTAAGAAATTATTTTCCTTAGAACCTTGAAAGACTTTAAGCTGAGGCATTAGTTCTAAGTGGAGTAATAAAGATGTATTTTAAGTGCCAAGGGTGTTTGCTTTTGAAACAAAGAAAGGAAGGAAGTAAAGAATAATAATTTTCTTTTCTTTCAGGATTATTTGGCACTTGGCAGTTTTTAAGCAATTATTGTTTTTGTTTTTCATTTTTTGACATGGCAAATGTTATTTATTTATTTATTTTACATTTGTTAACCAGGTACAGTCCAGCTGAGCAAGTAGCCTGTTTTCAGCAGAGACCCATGGATATAAGCTCCATAACAATAGTACAAAAAGATTACCAACATTTTTAAAAGATTTACAAACAATGTACAAAATGTTTGACAGATGCCAACAATCACAATTTACAAAAAAAAATAAATGTAAAACAGAAAACATTACATTTCTTAAGCCTTATTACAGACAGTAATATGAAACTCATTAGACATATAATTAAAAAACATTGTGGTATTTTCATTTGGTAGAAGTAAGACAAGAAGATAGTAAAATAAAAACATTTGACCGAAGGCATGAGAAACAAACCAGGAGTATTACAGTAGCATAGCCATTGTTGAGTAAGGTATTCCTTCAGGAGTTTTTTGAAGCTATGAGAATCTTTGTTTTTAAGATATTCTGGGGTAATAGGTCCTACTGTTTGGCTACTTTGAAGGAGAACAGAGAGTCGCCAAAGTGATTATACCTTGAGCATAAGTTTATCGGATGATCTAAGGGTCCTGGGGTTGGTATTTAGTTGCTCTAGGTTGGAGAGTGCAGGGCAGTTTTCAGGTTTGTGGATAATGGAGTGGGCAGTGGTGAGCTGATTGAGCAATAACAGACTGGGAAATTCAAGCCAGTGTAGTTTTTGAAGAGCAAGGCAAGGATGGGTCCTGTTGGGTATATTAGCAGGAAATTTTACTATTTTATTATATCAGGAATCAAGTAGATATAAATCAGACTTGTGCAGGTTAGTGAAGAGTTGAGAACAGTAGAGAAGATTAGACAGGAGATGGGATATGGCTGTGGCTAGTCTGGCATTTTGAGTAAGGTAAGGTTTGGCCCTATACAGAGCACCAAGTTTGATGTGAACTTTCTTTATTGTGAGTGATGTGTATTTATTGAATGTTAGGTTGTTGCCTACTGTGACACCAAGTAGATTTGTTTGGTTAACTGGTTCTATTATAATGCCATTAGTGGAGTAGCTAGAGAGAGGAGGTGGTTTTGCTTTGGATTTCCTGTTACAGAAGATCATTAATTTTGTTTTGTTTGGGTTTAGGATGAGCTGAACTTCATTTAGATAATTTTCAATATCTAGAAATGAATTTTTCAGTTTATCTTGGAGTTCTTGGTGTGGGAGCAGAGCAAGTAAGAGTAGCGGCATCGGCATATTGAATAACAGAAGCAGATTTAGTGGCAGTGTTTAGACTATTTGTGAATATAATAAAAAGAAGTGGGCCAAGGATGGAACCCTGAGGAACCCCAATAGAGACTGGGAGGAGTGTGGAGAGCTTATTATCCCATTTAGTTGCCTGTTGTAGATTAGTAAGGTAGCTAAAGAACCAGTTGAGAGCTGTAGAGTTGAGGTTGAAGGAGGCTAAAGTGTTGAGTAGTAGCTGTTGGGATACCATATCAAAAGCTTTGGACATATCAAGGAATATAGTAGGGACTAGTTGTCCATTGTTTTAGAGGAGGTTGATTTAGTTAGTGAAACTTATGAGGGCTATGGAGGTACTGTGTTTTGGACAGAAGCCGTGCTGTGAACTAGATATGAGGTTATTTGAAGTGAGGTGGTCTAGGAGCTGCTTATGGATACATTTCTCTAAGATTCTGGCTAGGGGTGAGAGAATGACAATGGGCCAATAATTAGAGATCTTTATATGGGTGTCCCTTGTGGAGGGGGATGATATGGGATATTTTCCTTAGTATGGGGTCATATTGTTCTGTGATAAAATGATTGATTAGGATAGATACAGGATAGGCGATGGAGCTTGCAGCAGTTTTTAAAAAGTCATTTGGAGTTGGTCAGCTGCTAGACAAGTAGGTTTTAATTTTGATAGGAATATTCTGATATAAGAGGTTTGTATGGGTTTAAAAGAGAAGTTGTTGGGTTTACAGTTAGTAGAGGTAGGCACTGTAAGGGTTTGATTAGATTTGTTGTTGTTTAAAAGTGAGGTGATAGTTGTGATGAAATGAAAGTTAAATTGTGATGATATACTTTCAGTGCTATTTGTTTTAGATGGTGCAGGGGTAGAGGTTTTGCCAGGGTTGAGGAGGTAGTTAAGGCTTTGCCAAATTTTTTCTGGGTTTTTTATGTATTTTTGCTGCCAAGCTAGAAAATAAGCTTTTTTTGTCAGATAATATTTGCTTCTTATTTAGGTTTCATAGTTGTTTGTAAGAGGTGTGGTTTTCTGAGTTTTTAGAAGTTTGATAAGCAGTACAGGCTCTATCCCTTTGTTTAATAAGAGATTTAACATCTTTGGTTATCCAGGGTAGGTTTTTGGCTTTGGAGTGAATTTGTCTTGTTGGAGCAAGGTTATTAAGGATGTTGAGGAAGGTATCAATAAAATATTGCATAGCTTGATCTAGGTGGAGTGACTTTAGAGGTGACCAGCTGCAGTTTTGAAGTAGGGAATTTAAGATGTTAGGGGAAATTTTCTTTTGTTACGTATGTGCTTGAAAAATGACATTACAGGGAGAGTGAATGCATTTCTGTAGTAGAAAAGTAGGGGAGTGATCACTGAGAGAATCGGAGAGGCACCCATCCTGGTGGGCAAAGTTGAGCTTATTGTTTAGTATCCAGTCTAGAATAGATTCTTTCTTGGTGTGTTTACTGATTCTAGTGGGGAAGTTTATAGCTTGGGTGAAATTGAATAAATTGATAAAATTGGAAGGGTTGTCAAATGAGCAGGATAGCCAGTCCGTTGAAATCACCTAGCACTATGGTTTCTTGGTTGAAAGTAGAAGATGCCCAAGATAGAAGACTTTAAGTGGTAGGTAGATGATTATTTCCTGGTGGTAGGTAGGTAATAATTGTGATGGTTTTATATGGATTTACTTCAACTCAGGTAGTTAGAATTTCTGCTTCTGATAGATCTGGGGGAGTACAGATTAATTTTTCAATTTTGAGGAAATTTTTATACATGATGACAATGCCTCCAACACACTTGTTCAGCCTATCTTGTCCAATAGCATTATAATAGCTAGTAAGTATTTCCTCTTCTTTAATGTGGAGTTTTAGCCATGTCTCTGTAATAATTACTATATCAGGGGTGTAGGTAGTTATGGCTGCATGAAACTCACTATTTTTTTTTGTGATACGTCTGAAGTTAAAATTAGTTATGAGTAAGTCTGATTTGGAAATTTTTAGAGGAAGAAGGTTGAGAGTAGTATTAGCAGGTGTGGTGAGTGTTATTGGGTGAGGTGGGAGTAGCTGTGTGGGTCCTGGGTTAAGATGTATATCAGCTTGGAGTTTGATTTCTGTTAGTGAGTGTAGAAGAGAGAGAGTTTAAACTTGGATATTAGTCGATGAAAGAAATCTGGAGATGAAGGGGGGTTGGGAGTATGGACATATTTATAGTGGAAGAGCAATACTTTAGAGTTAGTGTGGAGGTTAGAACAGATGTGAAATGGATATTTGATTTGGTATGGTATGTAATAGTAGGGAGTGTAGGAGAGAGGTTGTGAACGTTTGATGTGATGAAGGAAGTGGAGTGGGAGGCTAGGTAGAGGGTAATGAGTAGGAGAGAGCTGCTCAAAAGAGTGGTAATAACTGACATGGTGAAAAAGTAGGGAAATGGGAGAAAAATATGGGTGGGTTGGTGTCTGCAGTTTAGTAGAGAGAGAAAAATGTACTGTTACAGTGATGGGGTGGCAGTGATATATGAGTGATGAAAATAAAAGTTAGTGAGGTGGGAGGGGAGAGAATGAAAAAAAAAATTGATTACGGGTGTATTGGATGAGGTAGCTGCAAATTATAGGATAATGAGTTAGAAAGGTGTGGTTTAGGTTAATAAGTGTAAGGAAAGTGGGGGTGGGTGGGAATGGGAGTAGGGTAGGGGAGCAGAGAGAGCCTGAGTGAAGTGAGGGTGAATGGAATGGGTTGAGCCAAGCCCAGAGGAAGCACAGTCCAGAAACAATCAGTAAAAAGTCTAACAGAAAAAGGCTATGTATTGTTAATAGTAAGAAAAAAAGGTTTTATTGTGTAGTACTATCAGGTAAGGAAATGTCTTAAAGCAGGCTGATTAATCCAGCATTTAACAGGCATAAGTTTGTTGAAAACTAACAGATTCTTTTAAGAATGGGGGGGTTCGCTGCTAAGCTGATACCCAGTGTACCAACTAGCTAGAAAGTAGATAATGTCTTAAATAAGTATATTTTAAGACTTAAAAAAAACTAAGCCAACATACTTTGCAGAGAAGAACGATGCCGTAAGGTGAGAGATAACAGAGCTGAATGATGAGCGATTTTTGTTGCAACCATTTATTCAGTATGCAGGACATTTAACAGTACACTGGCAATATGTAGAGGAAAAGACAATGCTTGGCCATTAGCGGAGGAGAGAAAAAAATAAAAAATTACCAATTATGGTGTTTAGCACACAAAAGATAGAGGTATTTTAGAAAGGACAGAAAGAGAACCTCAAACAATATAAACACAGACTGTTGGGACTACCAAATTATCATTCACTCTAGCACAGTAGTTCAAATGCAGTGCTACAAAAAATTTAGCTTTAAAATGTTGCCAAAGTTAACGATAAATATACTTAGAAAAAACATAGTTAATACAGATGTGCAAACAGGGTGAAAAAATGTGTTATTCTTCTGAACATAGACAGCAGCCTATTATATCTGTTGCAGTGAGCATTATATACTAAAGCATAATTGAAATCTATGACAAGGAAAACATTATGAAGTCACTAAGAGGAAGTAAAATAGTTATTAGCAGTGAATTAGAGGGATGTACTTTGTTCCCCTGAGGGTTTCAATGTGAGAGGGAGACAACACTTCAGTTGAGGAAGTGGGACAACTTATTTTTGTGGCCCAAAAGTGAAGTTTGTCAGAAAAAGTTTGGACCATATGATGCCTTCAGTTTTATTCTCAATTACAGGCCAAAATATAAAACTGCAAAACTGAAAGCTCAGAGCAGAAAAGAATGGTATTGGGTATCATATGTCCAAAATACAACACCACAAGTTCCCCCCCACGTAGATTTTAAGTCCACAGGTGTGTATCCATAACGATTTTGAGAAAATATTCATGAGGTTAGTGTTCTTCATCTGTTCTAGTCAAAAACTTTAGAGAAATCTGCTGCAGTGTTACAAAAAATGTTCGCAAGAAACTGTTCTCCAGAACACGTTGTCAGGTAAAATGGCTTACAGAAAATTTAAAAATGACATATAGTATGTCACATCTGTTCATACATCCTATCGTCCAGTAACAAATATATTAGCCAGACAATTTATTCAGGACTTGAAGAACACTGTCAAGGCCATGAGTCATGAATATAAATCTACAAAGCTCAAGGCAGATGGTTTTGTGGGTTACTAAAATACAGTCTATACAACTACCAACAAAATACTAACAAAGATATTTACAAACTGTAATCTGAGGTCACAATTAGAAATTCTGAAGCCAGATATTTTAAGGAAATCTGAATACGTTACATTAAATATCTCAAATACATGGATGACAGGCCTGATGGAAGTCTTTTTTTTCTGCAGGGCAAGTTAGGGTGTCATGTGAATATCGAAAAAATAAATGAAAGCCAGATCAGACTACCTCTTCATCTGGAATGCTGGGTAATGGCACCCAAACTGGGAAGTATAATGAGTGTCTCTGGAAGTGACAAAAAAGAGAAAGGCTAGAAGAGACAGGCATCAGCATAGCCTGTAATGAACATCAGTACTTTGTGTGGGGTGAGAAAGGTACAACTCAAGAATTAAGCCTATATACTAAGACGGGAGAGGGAGAAAAGAAGAAAAGAAGATGGTAAGTGTTTTGGCAGAGAGAGAGAGAGAGAGATGAAGAACAAAGCAGATGGACAAATAAGGGTGACATAGTATGCCTAGGTAGGAAGCTGAGGGAGCTGCAAGCGTTGATACAGCAGGGCAGTGTAGTTGTTGATATCAAAGAAATATTGGCTAGTGACAAGAGATATTTAGCAAGCAAATGTCTGGGGATAGACTGTTCACTTATGATAAAGAAGGAAGTGATGGGGCGGAGTTTTATCTATATAAAACAAGACATTAAAGTAAGAGGAAGAAGAACACTAACTGCGAAGAGAGCAAGGGTGCGGTTAGTATGAGAGGTTAGGTTAAGTGCCCTGGCAGTTTATACAGAAGAACTGGTGCAAGCTGATGAAATAATGCAGAGTGTCACATCAGCGGAGCATGAGAGGCTGAAGGAGAGAATGAATGGGTGTGGTTGGAGGAAGTTGGTAGTATTCAAGGGAGATCTGACTTTGCCAAAATGCATTTGAATATTTTGAGCTCCAAGCTAGAGAGTGAGCAGGATCTGACTGATGGCTTTATCCATGAGATGTTCTAGCAGGTGGTGCAAGGTTAGTTTCTAATAATAAAATTATTGATGTGGTCCTAAGCAATGCAGATACAACTGTAGATGTCTAGGTTAAGGAACCGTTAGCCAGCAATGTTCCAGCCAGTGTGTTGTTTAGTGAAAGGGGAAAGTTACGAATAAAAGACAAAGGGGATGATGTGAGATTTTACAAAAGTGGATTATGCTGTGCTGTGGGAGATAGCTGAAGATAATTTATGAGGATGGGAAAAAATCAAAACAGTAAATAAACTTTGGAATGCCTCGGGAATGAAATACTCATGCAAAAGAGAAGATAAATGTAGAATGTGAGGCTATGAATCAGGGCAAAAGACAGGTTCTACGAGGAGTGAAAGGAAATTACATGAGAGGAAGAGGAGCATGCGATAAGGAGGCAAGCAAAACGGCAACAGAGATACTGAGAGCAGTGGAGCTGAATGTAGTCAGCAGAAAGAATCAAGAAGGGATGTAAGGGTCCTCAGCTGCAGAGCAGGAAGAAGGAGGACAGGGAAGAAATGGCCAGCTTGAGTAAAGCTGAGACTGACATAACAGAAGAGTTAGAAAAGCAGAGGTATTGAATAAATGTTTTGCTTCAATCCCAACAAACAAAAGCAAGGAGAGAGCAGCATACTGGGTGGGAGGCCAAGCAGAAAGGGTAGAACAGGGAAAAGACCATAAGAGAGAAATTATAAAGAGGTAACTGGCTGCCCTATGTGAGGGAAATATCATACAAGGAATATATAGGCAACCTTTCAGTGTCCTGAAACATCTGTCCATTGTGTTGACAGACCCTCCTGGCAAAAATCTTCATCAGATCACTGTGATGCAGGAATGACAGAGGGCTGTAAAATAGCAAGTGTGAACCACTAAGGCATAACTAGGTCATATTTTGGTATCTTGAGCAGTTTTTCTGACTAGCATTCCCTGCTCCCAACCCTCCTGCAGTTCAGGCGCAAAAAATAAAAAAAAATAATTAAAATAAATAAATAAATAAATACATACATACATACATACATACATACATACATATATACATACATATATACATACATACATGCATAAAATGAAGAACATCCCACACTTGAATGACTTTCTTGACTTCTGCAACTGTAGAATGCTCCTTGTTGCAACTATAGCAAGTTCTTTGCTATATTTACATCCAAGACAGCCACCCCATTTATTCCATCCTAGTTATAGCTCTGACAGATGGAAGGTGAAAAATCCAGAGGAACATAAGCTTGTTAAAATAATAACACTGGCAGGGGAAAGTCATTGGGAGAAAGCAGAGAAGAAGGCTTACAGCATTTCTGGAGGATGGTGATCTCCAGAAGAGCTACAGTGGCATCAGCAACCAGAATACTAAAGTGTATCATCAGGGAGATAGATTCCAGAAGCAAAACAGGTAATGTTTCCATTCTAGAGGGCTCAGGTCAAGATATACCTTGAGTAATGTGCACTGTCAAGGAGGTTAGACAAGGCAAGTGGCATTAGCCTGCTGGAAAGAATTCAAAGAAAAGTTACCAGAAAGATCCATGGGATGGATGGCAAGGGACATGACCAGAGGACAGAGCAGCTAGAGTTCTTCTGATATGAGACCAAAGAGGTGTGGAAACATAGTACTGATGTACAAGATCATAGCAAGGAGATGAGAAGAGGTCATTCTAAATAGGAAGGACAATGGGGAAAGAGAGGCATAGGTAGTAGATTGCAGGCATTAACATCTATGTGGGACTTCAAAAGTACTTCTTCTCAAAGACAGTTGTAGACCTATGGAATGGATAGTAAGTTGTCTGGAGAGAGACTGCATGGATGTATTTGGGAGAGCATAGGAAAGGATGAGAAAGCGTAGAAAGAAAAGTAAGGATGAAGAGGGTGTAGAATGTTAAACACACTTAAAAGAATGAAATAGATAGTTTTATTGTTTCCATAATGCAATTGTAATTTAGTATAACATGTACATCAGATGAAAAGTGTTAATCTGCTTTAAGTCTTCTTTACAGCAATAGAGTAATTAAGAGTTAATTGGCTAACTAAACTATCAGCTATGAAATTCTTTCAGCATAGCTGACCAAGTAAGCAAATTAGTTACCAGTGAAGACTGGATAGTTGTGACCCCATTCTATGAAAGATGGATAACCAGCCCCATTTCCTTGGAAGGATGAATGACCGCAGTCATATATCAGCAGTTATGGATAACTCATCACTTACTGTATATCATGTCATGAATTCCAGCTGCAGACTTGCAGACAGTGATGCTTTTCTGAGTTGCACAATGGCACACAACCACATCAGAATTCCACAAGTTTCCCCCAATAGTATACTCTGTTTTCAGATCTTAGTCATTAGATGAGTCTGTGCAATCATGGTTCCTACCAGAATGGAGCTTGATGGTTACTATCCTGACTACCAAAGCATAAAATACAAAATATTCATCTTGTGGGGTGGAGTGAGAGTATGCTGTGAACTTTTGTATAAGCAGATAATATGTGATATTAAAGCACACTTACTTCCTTTTTGGAGAACAAGTAAACTGCAATGAAGCATACATACTGTCTAAAAACTATTGTGCATGTTTAATGGTGATTATAGCCTGAAGGTTTGCTCTTCTCTGCAGTCTTAGTTGATAAGGCCAGCATTAAATCTCTTCCTAGTTTAGCCTGTTGTGCATGTGGAGCCTAAATCAAACACAAAAGTATAGGCCAGAAACTGACAAAATTCAAGCATGCATAAGATGTGTATGAGGCAAATCTTTTGACGGGCTGGAAAAACTTAATTCTTGGTTAATCAGAATCTGAGTTTTGTCTAGTAGATGGTAAAGGAAACAGGGAGACTAGGTAATGAAATCATTCTGAACTGCAGTCAGTGTTAAGTTTTTTTGTCTGTGTTTCTATGGTTCAAATTGTTGTGGCAATAATGATCCAGTGGAAAAAATGCATTTCAGTAAAAATATCTTCACAAGAATACCAAGGAGTTATTTAAGAAAGGAAACTAAAAGGTGAAGCAATAATGTTCTGATGTAATTTCTCACAGATAGAGTTATGAAGCAATAAAACAACAGACAGCATATGTAGGATAGTGCATCAATATGTGGGATCAAGGATGTGTAAGATAATACATAATTGTGCAAAGTGAAACTGTCTTCACATTGATAGTATCTAGAAAAGTAAAAATGTGTCGTCATCATCATCATCATCATCTGCATGTGCTCTGCAAAGCTTCAGTGTATATCAGTCAGAAATCAACACATGGGCACAGTAATGTAGCTTGTAAACCATTATATCCAGGATATGTGAGATTGCCAGCTTGGGTTAGAGATATGCTGGCAAGGAGTTTGAATTGATGTTCCCTTGCTTGACATGTCAAGATTATTTAAATCTGGTCAATCCAAGATTATGTCAAACCTGTAAAAGCTTGTGAAACTATTAAAATATGAAAATCTGCATGATGGTTGCACAATCTGGGACACTCGCACATTTTAAGGATCAAATCTGTACAAAAAGGCATACAATGAAAATGTATAGTTATAGAAAACTGCATGTTATCAGTCCTTAATGAAAAATAGAGTTGTAGTATTGTTATTATTATTATTATTATTATTATTATTATTATTACCAGCAGCATTATTAGTTTCATTATTATTGCTATTATTATGTTATAGGCAGAATTATACTAATCAACATACGATGACAAAATAAAACAGGTGTGTTAGAAACTGGGGGATTATAACAACAAAAATGAAATAATATATCTCCATATTGTCTTTGATTTTGGTTAACAAAGCATAACTTACTTTAAATGCCTTACAATCAGCACTTTAATAGAAAAGCAAACTAGATGAGATTACATCTTTCACATGTGAATTTAATTGAACTAATTTGATAAGTAAACATGAGGTCTGTTTTTTTTTTAAAAGAATCAACATTAATCCAAGTTACTGAAGCAAGATACATTGACAAATGTGCAATTGACTAATTCACACAAACACAAATAACATCATAGTTGAGTATAAAATAACAACAGAATGTCCGTTTTAGTCATCTGAACACTAAACTAACAAGGCACCAGTGACTTTTGCAGGAGTGACGTCAAAGGTACTGTTTGGTTAAGATGCTTGTCAAAGGTACTGTTTGGTTAAGAGGCTTGTCTGTAGACAAAAGCACACAAATGAAGACCATATCTCTCAACTGACCAGATTTTCACAGAATATTCAGAGTTTTGTTTCATATTTTGATCTGTCCTTCATTAAATTTTGAGGGGGGTGGTTCTGGCCAATCACTGCAGATCATATTCACTAAATAATGACATACATTTGAGTTTCAGACTTCATATCTTTCAGAAAATGCATGCTAACACAAATCCTATTTTTCTAGCAGTTTTCTAAGTTTGTAAGAGCAATATTTAAAATCTGTCCCTATTTTTGGGCCATTGCCCCTCCCTTATTTTAGGTTTTGTCCATATTTCTTGTTCTAAGAGGTTGAGAGGTATGATGAAGACTGATAGAACTGAGCATAGTGCAACAGGAAACAGCTCACTAAGGTATCAGCACCATAACTGTCTGTGCCATCCTGCCAGGGAGCAAAGCCTGCTCTTTAGGACGTTTAAGTACTCACTCTCACCATTTTTACAAAGATTTCCCAGGTCGGTCTGTATGCTTACTGCCCACAGCTGAAAACTACTTGTGGAAAATTGCTATACAATAACTGCATTTGGAGAATCATAAAAAATGAAATGAATAGTCAGCATGTGTAAGGCATTGTATTCAGCAATGGGTCTCCCAGACATCTCCATTTTGATACTGTGCATGATTTATATGCATGTTAACACCACTGATTTTATACATCATTTCTTATCTACAGTCTAAGGCATTTCACAAAGGGAACTGCTGTCCTCAATGCCTGGGATACCCCTAAAATAGAATATGCTTTGGCTTGCTTTGTACAAATTATTTTGTACTAATTTCCTTTTTGACCAACACATAGTCAGTACAGTTCATTTCTGCAATGTAAATGTACTACCCAAATGAATTATACCAAAAAAAGAGTTCACCAATATTTACTACAACCATGTGGAAAAATATAAAGCTATACGTGGCTTTAGGGCAAATGGACAAATGACATTTGGCTAATTTGGGATTAGGCAGCTACATTTCTTGACCCCCAGTTAGTCAACCATTATTGACATCTGTTTACCAGGAAAGTCCAGCAGGATAATTTTATCCAGTTTCATTTAAAAGCTATGAAGACACTACTTACCCCCCCTGCAGGACCCCTGGTAGAGCATGTTCCAGTTGATGTTTTGTGATTTGCCAAAATGTATTTGATCTTGTGGAAGTCATGGTGTAGACAGTGCATTTCAATGGCATCCATTCAGATTTGCATGTTTACAATATACAGTTGCAATAAAAATGCTTTTACTTGAATCTGTTCATTCTGCACACCAATGAGGTTTAATTTCAGTAAGACTATTAATTTTATTTACATTAGTTCAGTTTTTCCAATCATGAACTAAATGTGGTTTCATTTATCAAAACATATGTGACTTTTAAGATTTATTTGATTTGTTTGTTTCTGCCAATATGTTGATCTGGACAGAATGAGAAATGGGGAAGGGAGCCATCAAACAATAGGGTGGAGTCTACGTCATTACATGGGCATTGCAAAGGTCCAGCACAAACAAGGAATGGCTGTGAAAACTGAGAAGAGTACCAAATATATGAATGCAGAACAACCCTTTGAGAACCCGGCAATATGTGTAGAGCCCAGAAGTCAAGAAATATAGCACAGTGAAAGTTTACACCATCTAAAAACCCAAGTTGAAGTGATATATGAAGTCATAGACTACATTGCCATATGGATAGATAGCAATACAATACAATAAAAGTGCACAGATCATCACAGTTAATCCTGCTGATGAGTGAGTCTGAGCTAACAAACAAAAATATCTCAGTTTAAATTTGATAAATACTTTAAAAGTGTCGATAAATCTTCAAGATGTAACCTACCGAAGTATCAGTGTCTGTCTTTGCATGAGTTGGGGCACTTTGACATTTGCTTGATGGTTTCTGCCCTGAGACTTTATTTTTCACCATTGAAATGTAACACAATTCCAGAATATACAATGCAGGCTCATTACATATGCATGATGTCTTACTATTGACATCTGGGTACCAGATAAATATTAGTTTGTGGAAAGCATGAATAAACTTATATCATGTAAGAAACAGAGTTAAGAACAACTAAAATATTACCATGCAAGGCAGTCATGTATTTACAAAATGATGATTTTATTTATTAGTGTTACACTATATGCTAAGAGTGTTTTGGAGGTGAAAAGAGTGTCGGATAGAGTGATGTTTATGAAGTTGGAAATTGATGGTGTAATGATGAATGTTGTTAGCGCATATGCTCCACAAGTTGGGTGTGCGATGGATGAGAAAGAAACATTTTGGAGAGAGCTGGATGAAGTGGAGATGACTGTACCCAAGGGTGAGAGACTGGTGATTGGAGCAGATTTCAATGGGCATGTTGGTGAAGGGAACAGAGGGGATGAGGAAGTGATGGGCAGGTATGGTGTTAAGCAAAGGAATGCAGAAGGTCAGATGGTAGTGGATTTTGCGAAAAGGATGGACATGGCTGTGAGGAATATGTATTTTAACAAGAGGGAGGAGCATAGGGTGACATACAAGAGTGGAGGAAGATGCACATAGGTGGATTATATCTTATGTAGAAGGGCCAGTCTGAAGGAGATTGGAGACTGTAAAGTGGTGGCAAGGGAAAGTGTAGTTAGGCAGCATAAGATGGTGGTTTGTAAAATGACATTGGTGATCAAGAAGAGGAGGATGAGTGCCAGGGCAGCACCAAGGATCAAATGGTGGAAAATGAAAAAGGGTAATTGTGAGGTGATGTTCAGGGAAGAGTTAAGACAGGCACAGGGTGCCAGTGAAGAGTTACCGAATAGCTGGGTAACTACAGCAGAGCTAGTAAGAGAGATGGCTAGAAAGATGCTTGGTGTGACATCTGGAAAGAGAAAGGAGGACAAGGAAACCTGGTGGTGGAATGAAGAAGTACAGGAGAGTATACAGAGAACGAGGTTGGCGAAGAAGAAGTGGGATTGTGAAAGAGATGAAGAAAGTAGACGAGTATAAGGAGATGAGGTGCATGGCAAAGAGAGAGGTGGCGAAGGCTAAGGATAAGGCATATGAAGAGTTGTATAAAAGGTTTGACATTAAGGAGGGAGAAAAGGACCTGTACTGATTGGCTAGACAGAGACACCGAGCTAGTAAAGATGTGCAGCAGGTAAGGGTGATAAAGGATAATGAGGGAAATGTACTCACAAGCGAGGAGAGTGTGTTGAGCAGATGGAAAGAGTACTTTGAGGGGCTGATGAATGAAGAGAATGAGAGAGAGAGAGAGAAGGTTGGATGATGTGTGGATAGTGAATCATGAAGTGCAGTGGATTAGCAAGGAGGAAGTAAGGATAGCTATGAAGAGGATGAAGAACGGAAAGGCTGTTGGTCCAGGTGACATACCTGTGGAAGTATGGAGGTGTTTAAGTGAAATGGCAGTGGAGTTTTTAACTAGATTGTTTAATGAAATCTTGGAAAGTGAGAGGATGCCTGAGGAATGGAGAAAAAGTGTTTTGGTACCGATTTTTAAGAATAAGGGTGATGTGCAGAGCTGTAGTAACTACAGAGGGATTAAACTGATCAGTCACAGCATGAAGTTATGGGAAAGAGTAGTGAAAGCTAGGTTAAGAAGGGAAGTGATGATTAGTGATCAGCAGTATGGTTTCATGCCAGGAAAGAGCACTACAGATGTGATGTTTGCTCTGAGAGTGTTGATGGAGAAGTACAGAGAAGGTCAGAAGGAGTTGCATTGTGTCTTTATGGATTCAGAGAAAACATATGACAGGGTGCCTAGAGAGGAGTTGTTGTATCATATGAGGAAGTCGGGAGTGTCCGAGAAGTATGTAAGAGTGGTACAGGATATGTATGAGGCTATTGTGACAGCGGTGAGGTCTACGGTGGGAGTGACGGATGCATTTAAGGTGGAGGTGGGATTACATCAAGGATCAGCTCTGAGCCCTCTCTTATTTGCAATGGTGATAGACAAGTTGATAGACGAGATCAGACAGGAGTCCCCGTGGACTATGATGTTTGCAGATGACGGTGTGAGAGTAGGGAACAGGTGGGTGAGACCCCAGAGAAGTGGAGATATGCTCTAGAGAGAAGTGGAATGAAGGTCAGCAGGACTAAGACAGAATATATGTGTGTGAATGAGAGGGAGGATAGAGGAATGGTGAGGATGCAGGGAGTAGAGGTGGCGAAGGTGGATGAGTTTAAGTACTTGGGATCAACGGTTCAGAGTAATGGTGAGTGTGGAAGAGAGGTGAAGAAGAGAGTACAGGCAGGATGGAGTGGGTGGAGAAGAGTGTCAGGAGTGATTTGTGACAGATGAGTACCAGTAAGAGTGAAAGGGAAGGTCTACAAGAGGGTAGTGAAACCAGCTATGTTATATGGGTTGGAGACAGTGGCATTGACAAAAAGGCAGGAGTCAGAGCTTGACGTGGCAGAACTGAAGATGTTAAGATTTGCACTGGGTTTGAGGAGGATGGACAGGATTAGAAATAACTATATTAGAGGCTCAGCACAGGTTGGAAGGTTTGGAGACAAAGCCAGAGAGGCAAGATTACACTGGTTTGGACATGTGCTGAGGAGGGATGTAGAGTATATTGGGAAAAAGATGCTAAGGATGAAGCTGCCAGGTAACAGGAAAAGAGGGAGGCCTAAGATAAGGTTTATGGATGTGGCGAGAGAGGACATGCAGGTGGTTGGTGTGACAGAGCAAGATGCAGAGGACAGGAAGAAATGGAAACAGTTGATCTGCTGTGGCGACCCCTAATGGGAGCAGCCGAAAGAAGAAGAAGAAGAAGAAGTGTTACACTGTATTGTGAATCTTCATATTACTTAGTATTCATTCATTATTTATTCTGCTAGGTTAACATCTTAATCCAGTTTACAACAGAAACAGAAATACAAATGCGTTCAGTCCAATTGAATACTTAATAACTTCCACTCCAAAACGCACAAATGCATCCAATAATCCCCAACGTTCAAGCACAAATAACACTGTGGTAAGATAAAGCAGTGATAAAGTTTATTCCACAACGTTAGAAGCAACAATGATATAATTCCACAACGTTTATTTATTTATTTTTTTAAGCGCTTTCACTCACCGAAGGTGTGAGCTTCATCAGAACAGTTACATTCAAATGCTGCCAGTTTAAATAACTTATTTGGCGCCAAATATTTAAAATCTGTTCAGTCATTCTTAAAACAACATAGTACACATTCTTGCACACCTTTAAAAATATATGTATATGCCTACTATATTAAACTACTTACAATCCAACTTCACTACCATGTTCAAATGAAGTTTGATGTATGTAAGAGATCCAATATATATATATATATATATATATATATATATATATATATATATATATATGTAAACTGTTTGCGTTGTTAAAAAATATATATCCATATTAAAATATCATACGTGAATAATAACATTCATAACACTGTAAAAATACCATAATAAATTAAAATAACTATGTGTATTGGGTATCAAAACCTAATCATGTTCTTCTATCTAAAAGAGGTTTAATTGATGTGTGTTCATTTAATCCAGGGGGAGTGGGGGTGGCATCAGTGTAAAACTGCCACCATAATTCTCTACAAGCCAATACATTTTTAACACCCCCCCCTCAAGGATCAGAAATTATTCTCTCCAATATACCAAAAGTGAATTTATGTCCTACCCCAAATTTCTCTACATGCCTAAATAATGCATTGTTATTATCCTTTGACCTTGTACTATATAAGTGAGCGTATATCCTCTTTTTAAAACATTGCTCCGTTTTGCCTATATAATATGCAAAACATTCTGTACATTTGGCCAAATATATCACAAATTTGGTGGAACAATTCCCTTTCACAAACCTGATCCTAGTTCTATTAATATTATTCAATTTTAGTCCATCACTTTCATTTATAGCAAAACACTGATTACAAGCCCCACATTTTGTTGTGTTTGTCTGTGTTCTCTATTCCCTTATATCGTATGCCTCTCTCTAGGTAACCTTTCACATTTCTTCCCATTTTGTACACAAATGTGGGTTGTGAACCTACAACCTCCTTAATTTCTTGATCTGCCATTAAAGCATTCCATGTACTGGATATAATTTTTTTAATATCTTCTGTGTATGGACCATACTCTACTACACATGCTCTGTTGTAATTTTTTGCTGTTAATACTTTCCCTATATTCAACTGTGTTCCCTTTACCTTATTTCCTAACAGTGGTGTATATTTCTTTCCCCTTTCTCTCAAAACATAATCACTCATGTCTTTCATCATCTCAACATTAAAATTTCGGTCTTTAAATAAATTTGTAATGAAACCTAACCTCTCAATCACATCATCTATATCCGAAGTCATCCTTATGACCCTTATACATTGCCCCTTGAAAATATTGTATTTCATTTTTCTAGGATGATTACTAGAATATTCTATATGAGTTAGTGAATGTACTTTTTCTATGAATTTTAGATTTAAATTCGTGGGATCCATTATATACAAATGTGTCCAAATAGGCAACACCATTCAAACTACTTGTAACTGTAAACCTTAAAAACTCACTACTAGTATTATTATAATCCATAAACTGAAACCCCAAAGCTACCCTCTTGGTTTGCCTGAAAAATTCACCATCATAAAAAATGTAATTATGGTCAAGAACTATCGACATCAGTTCAGTTACTAACCAAATTTTATCCCAATCCAAATCACTGTATATTATTATACTTCTTTGGAAGGCCTCCATTCCCTCTTCCTTGGGAATACTAGAGAATAAATCTACTACATCTATGGAAATGTAGACATAGTTTGGTTTCCAGCAATCGATAGGATAATTTTCCAAAAATTGCCATGAATCTTTGATCATGTGCTCTACTTTCCCATAGATGTGTTTTAACATGGTGTCAACAACAACTCCTAAGGGAAATGTCTTGGATTTGCTTCCCGAAATGATGGGTCAAAAAGGTGGATTGTTAACACTTTTATGTGTTTTAGGTATCCCTACTAATGTGGCCAATTGAGGATGTTCCACTTTCATAAACCTATGTGTCCATTATCCTTCTGTCGATCAAAAATTCTTTGATATGTAGATCAATTCTCTTATAAGCAATATTGATCACATTTAGGGATACCACTTCATAGTTACCTGAGGTATGTAAGATGTCATACATCCTCATATTGTACTCTGAATTATCATAGATCACAATACCACCACCCTTGTCGGGTTTCATTACCCTTATTTCACAATTGTTGCTCATTTCCTTCAACATACACCATTCTAGCTTTGTAAGATTACTCTTTGTTTTCATATTACTGTTATTCTGTACCTGATAAAATTGATGTGTAACCATATTATCAAACAATTGTACAGTGGGATGCATAATGGGAATAAAGTTACTTTTTTTCTTTAACTGATTTCCCTTTATCATAGTACTCTCACTATTTCCAAATAGTATGGCCAAATTTAATTTCCTAATAAACAATTTAAATTCATTTAAAAAATCAACTAATCTAAACCTCACTGTGGGTATATATTTCATACCCTTAGACAATAAGTCAAAGTGAGTTTTGTTGATAGGAAATTGAGTATAGTTGTATATTTTAAAGTGATTGTACTGCTAAACTGGTCCATCGACTACTATTTCACTTTCTTCTCCACTGATGTCATTCTCTTTTTGTTGACCATCAGTGTTCAATAATTGTAACTCTTTTTTCTCCACTTGCCTCCCCTTTTCCATCCTTTGTGGTTCCCTCCGTATGTCTCCTTGTGAAAATTTCTACTGTCCATATGATTGGACTGTGTATAAACCTTGTTTGTCCTTTCACCATAATACTTTCCTGTATTGTGAATTGTGTTAACAGATATATTCACATGTTTAACCTCACCCCATACCCATACCATACCCTTACTGTATTGTTCAGTGTCTCTTTTAATTTTCTTACATTTTTTCTCATATACCTTCTTTGTTTTTTGTTCTGCCAACTCAAATTGTTTAACATATAACCTTTCCCACTGAGGGAACATTAAATCTTTAGTAATCATTTCATTCAATTGTTCTACCTCATTCATCAACTTACATAACTTCTCATCATTACATTTTATCAATAGTTTCATGTATTGCATTCCAAATCAATCAAATAATTTAGCAAATTCATTGTTGTTGTTAGTTGATAAATCTACACCCATTGGTGTCTTAAAAAATCGCAAACCCATGGGAACAATATGAATGTCTATACACTTTGATAAATAGGCATTATCCAGTTTAACAGAATTAATAGTGTTTAATTTTTTCCCCATTAAATATATAAGATCCTTTAAAGTACCTTTAATTCTATGGGGGTCAAAACCTTTGTTCATGCAAACATTGTGTTCGTTGTCAAACACACAATTGCTATCAAGAAATAATTTCAAATGATCCCCCATATTGTTGTCATGGCCCTTTTGATTCCTAAAAGTGACATCTTCAATAACAGTACTTTTAGTAACCGCTTGAGTGTTACCATAAGTACGCATGGTCTGTTTCTTCTTCGGTCTAGTACCAATCCGATTTGCTTCCTCCAAATGATTACTGAATGAAAAATCAAAGGTAAAATCAGTAGACAGTAATTTACTGTTACCCAGTTCCATTCTTTGAGGCAAAGATGGTAAGTCAATGTCCTCCGTTCCCTTAGACACTTGACCATTAGGTATCTCCGGTGAAGAGGTGACCAATAGATCTCCCCTACTATACACATTTTCATCTTCCACTTCCATACTCCGTTTACAATTGCTCTGCATGTTGCGGTGAGGCACTACCCTTTCAGGCGCTGATTTCCTGATAGGATTGACTTCACCCAACAAATTACAGTCAGTGCCATCATTGCACGTTCTTGTGTCATACGCACTCAGTAGGGACAAAAGCTTACTCACATCACCTCTCAACAAAGAGACTTCCGCCTGAAGTCTCCTAATTTCCTCTGTTTTGATAGGTGAGAGAGCTTCTGTTAAAGGATGCACAGCCTCCATACGGTCAACAACAGAAACAAAAATACGAATGCGTTCAGTCCAACTGAATACCTAATAACTTCCACTCCAAAACACACAAATGCATCCAATAATCCCCAATGTTCAAGCACAAATAACACTGTGGTAAGATAAAGCAGCGATAAAGTTTATTCCACAACATTAGAAGCAACAATGATATAATTCCACAACTTTTCCGTAACGTTGTGGAATTATATCATTGTTGCTTCTAACGTTGTGGAATAAACTTTATCGCTGCTTTATCTTACCACAGTGTTATTTGTGCTTGAACGTTGGGGATTATTGGATGCATTTGTGCATTTTGGAGTGGAAGTTATTGGTATTTAATCCAGTTTAGGGCTGCCATATAGAGTCTATCCCAGCACTCTAGGAGAAAAAGATGGAGAAACTAATTCTAGTTAGGGTAGCAGGCAATCACAATATAGCTTAGAAATAATGCTTTACTTAGTCTGGCTCTGTACACAGAAGGCTGGAGCCCCTGACTATGACCCAAGGGACTGGGATTCTGTTAGTGGCCCTAGCACTAGAGGAATCTGCCAGGGGGGAGGAGGAGGAGTGAAGGGACATAGCCCACTTGCCCCTACCAGAAAAAGGGAGTAGAAGGGGATTATGTTTACTCAGGGACACACTTAGCAATGTAATCTCCTTGGCAGAGACAGGATATACACAGTTTGTGCTGTGCAAGGAAGAGGAGGGTCACTTGGAGGGAATGACCCTTGTGGCAGTGAGGGGACATCATCAGCAGATGACCCACTGCATGCCTCTTCTCAGTGCCTGTCCAGGTGCATGCATGTTAAGGCCAGGGTGAAAACAAGAAAGTGTTAACCACCCCCAATAGCTGTCTAGATGACAGTCCCTCTCATCCTAATGATGAGGAAAGAATAGGCTGACTAACTTGAGAGATGATGGTCAACAGACACAAAGTATGTTTCAGATGTGAGAAAATGGGGTGCATTGTCAATGATTATATAACTAATAATGAGAATGGTATGCCTATCAGAATGTGGCTTCTAACCATCGTGCTGATACTGAAAATATGCCAAGGAAATGTGTTAACAATAGTAACTAGAATGACAGAATGTGTTACAATAATAGCTAGAATGACAGAATCAGCATGGTGTCATTGTGTTCCTCCTACGTTAACCAAACACACAGCATTAATTGATAGAAAATAACTAAAAAGATTGCTATATTCTGAAAGTATGGTTACATTTACTGAATTAACTGTATGTTTCATAATACAAGTGAGAATAGTGTATGCATTCATGGAGATATGAAAGAGTGATACATGGGAATTCAGATACTAAGTCACTGTAGAAACTTGTAGATGGAGCACAGTTAGTTACCCTTTGGTTTCAATATACCTCAAGACAAAATAGCAAGGGGGGGGCAGCAGCTTGACACACAACTAAGAACACACTGTCCTGAATGTACTAATAGTTAAAATGGGGAGTGAAGAAGAGCAGTATGACACACTTAAAAGTGCACACTCATGAGAAAGAGATAGGGATAACCAAGAAATGGATAGCTGTAGAAACTTCAAAAGGGGCTATAAGACGGCTTTAGCAAGAAGGGGTAGGAGAATCTGTATGAATTTGGAAACCTATTGCTGAGTCTTAACAGAAAACTCTAACTGTTAAGTTAATGAAAGAAGTTAGTACAGAGATCAAATATAAAAATCGCATAGCACACAAAACAGAATCCTGCTGGTAGATTCCAGATACTAAAAGTTATATAAGATGTCTATGTAGAAACTGAGGGAGAATGCATCACAATTACAAAAACTCTAATTTAAAGTAAAGTAAATGGGAAAAAATTCCATGTAAAAGTGTGATAGAACACATCCCAAATCAGCATTATATGCTGAAACCTGGTTTGCCAATAGTTAGGGAACATAAGCAAATGGCACAAGAAATACAACAGGATGTGTATAATTTAAAACAGTTGACTCGAATTCAATCCATATGACAAAATACTAGTATTAGTCCCTAGTGCTGAAAGCAAGTTTCTGGCAAAATTGCAAAGATCTTTGGAGGCAGTAGAGAAAGTGAATAACATAAATGATAAAATAAGAGAGAGTAAAAACACAAAACAGCAGATACATCACATAAGCAGGTTAAAACCTTGGAAGGAAGTTGAAGCTTTAGTAGTTAGCCAGGAACTTGAAACAAACCTAGTAGTGATCCTTCTGTAAATTGATCCGTACTGTTCAAATACATGAACTGCTGTCTAAGGTCCAGAAACAAGAACTAGAAGAGATTTTGCTGAGATATAAAGAGATCTTTTCTGAGCTGTCTAGTAAGACAAATTTAATGTGGCATCACATAGAAACTGTGCCAGGGACAAAGGTACAAAGGTAAACCTGAAGGTGTACAGTGTACAAGAGTCCAAAAGAAAATAAATAAGTGAAGTGATGGACAGTGCAGTGGTGCAGCAGTAGCATTGTCACCTCACAGCAAGAGGTTCTCCTGTTCGATTCTCATCTGGGGTGTCTTCGGTGTGGCGTCTGCTTCTCCTCCCTGCTGTGGGATTCCTCTGATGTTACAAAGACATGCATCTAGAGCGTTTCTCCCTGGGCCTCTGCTGGAAACTGGCTTTATTCCAAGTCAGGCTTTCCCAGTTAACAAATGTTAAAAAAAAAAAAAAAAAAGTAAAGAATGTGTTAGGAGTTATTGAATTGTCCTAAAGTGCATGAAACAGTCTATTTGTATCAGCCCCTAATCTGGATGAGTTAAAAGGTTTTGTAATAACTTCTGGAAACTGAATGACATATTAAGCAATGTCCAGAGTGGCTGAACTCATAAAGAGACACATTGTTTCTTTAAAAAGGGGGGGGCAGGATTTGAATGGTTTATGTAATGTTGCTTAGGTTATATGATATATAGCAATATATGTGAAGGATAATGCTTATTAATATTAATTTGTTAATACAGTTTGAATACTTTTGTATAAATATAAACTTGCCTATGTCTCAAGTGATAATTCAATAAAGGTGTATCTAAAAAATAATAAAGAGGAAACAAGATTTCTGAACACTCATGATTTAATCAAGTGGGTATTAGCAGATTTCCTGACCTCAGAAGCCAAACAGCATACAGCATTCTCCACTCTGATGG
The DNA here is from genome assembly GCF_019279795.1 of Protopterus annectens. Classification (NCBI taxonomy): domain Eukaryota; kingdom Metazoa; phylum Chordata; order Ceratodontiformes; family Protopteridae; genus Protopterus; species Protopterus annectens. The sequence goes on along the minus strand of NC_056745.1, from coordinate 345,615,736 downwards.
TATTTATTGTATTATTCTTTGGACTTCATGGGGCCCCTGACACTTTCTGTAGGTTAAGGCATAGAGGTTTGCAACCTCATGGTACTAGTATACCTTATTAATGTAGTAAATTATCCAGAAACGTTGGAGTCATATTTGTCTGATTTTCAAGCTGTACTGAATTCTTTGAGGTATAAAATCCAACATAAGACTGACTGTACCCACATAATTGTGGCTCAGTTGTCCATTTGTCATTGTCCTACAGTTCAACTAGGTGTGCTGGTACCAACGGTTATGCTCCAGAGAAGGGCCCTGTGGTATAGTGACTGCCTGATGAATAAACATTGTTAGGTAATGTGTTAGAAGTGCTATATACATTGTTGGACATATCCTGTGCAATACTGTAAAGAAACTGGTAGGCCCATATACACTGGAATAAATATGGCATCTCTACCAGCTCAGTTAATATAGAGGGAATGGCCAAAAGCACAGGATATCGGAATGTCTGCCTTTTGTAAAGAGGGCCTGATGCCTACAGGGACACTAGGTCACTTCCTGTGGTTAGAACATATAGAAACCAGGAAAAGAATTCTGTGAAGAGTTGCAAAAAAAGAGTGGAACTCAAATGTGTGACTTTTTAAAAGTGGTTGTACCATATTGGTTTGCACCTGGACAAAACCCCCTGCATGCTAGACTACAGGACATAAAGATTTGTCAGCTATTTTGCCAGACTGCAACTAACTAAATTGTGCTGTGAGATGTTGAACAAACTGAGTTGTATGAAAGGTTTGTAGTCAAAACAGAACTTCTACATCATTTTGTCACAGTAAATAACATGCGTTCAGATTTTGTCACAGTAAATAAATTCCACTAAATGTGAGTCAAGTGCCTTCACTGTGTTGCCTTGCTACAATTTATGTGTGTGTGTGTGTGTGTGTGTGTGTGTGTGTGTGTGTGTGTGTGTGTGTGTGTGTGTGTGTGTGTGTGTGTTTGTGTGTGTACAAATATAGAACGATAGATAGAGAGATAGATAAATAGATAGATATATCTTTATCTCTCACTTTATTATATGTGTGTGTGTGTGTGTGTGTGTGTGTGTGTGTGTGTGTGTGTGTGTGTGTGTGTGCATAGATGTAATTCAAGTGGTAAAACTCAAAATCAACTCTTATCAGTCATAAAAGATCAATCCCACTTTACCAAACTCATATTACTGTAAATGTGCATTAAAAAAAACAAGGAAAAAATGTTTCTTTTTCTTCTTTTTGCAGGGGGCAAACCCCCACACCCCCACCCACCCTAATTATATATTACAACATTAAGGTCGCACAACAGAAGGGAAAAGTTAAAAGCCCTTAACTCCACTGTTGCATGGCTTAACAATGATTAAATATTCAATAATCTGTGATTCATCAAAACCAGTCAGCAAAGTATATATATATATATATATATATATATATATATATATATATATATATATATATAAATATATATATATATATATAGATAAAACTAGAGTCCCTATCTGCTGGTCCTCCTGGGAAGGCTGTCAGACATCACCCTCACTTGATCCTGATTGAAGAAAGTATGGAAATTGTCTTTATTGGTAAGAACAGATGCTGAAAAGGAAAGGATTTTGTTTTGGTGCAAAAGGAATTGCAGGCATTCTGTGTAAGCTTTCACTACTACCTTAAAAGACCTTCCCACAGATTCATGAAGTTCGGTGCAAGTACGGCAGTAGGCTTGCGCCAACAGTGCAGCGTGAAGATGGCGCAGTAGAGCCAAATGCATATTAATGAAGGCGCTGCCGACACAGCCACGTGCACAGGAAAGGAGTGCGAGTGCATAGGGCATGTCGAAGTACCGCACGGAGGCATGGAAATGGCAGCTGTCGACGTTCAACCTAAAATGCTTGCATATAACAAGTTGCAAGATAGTAATCACATCTGTCAGTGTCCATGGATACTGAAACGTATGCAAAGCATGCAAGAAAGTACCTGCGAACACAAAGTGAAGAAGCAAACACAAATGCACGGTAGGGAATAATGTGTCCCTATCCCGCAAACAAAATGACATGGAAGACCGTGTGGCCGTAGTCCAGCGCAGTGTAGATAGCTATACCAAGTGGAAGTGAAACGCATCATATGTTAGCGAGCCGCCAGTAGGTACGTCCAGCCCAATGGTGAGGGTCACCAGCTGACCCATAATGTGAGGGAGGGTACACAGCTGGGCAGATGTGTCTATAACAAAATACATGAGAAATGTAGATATCTAGCGACCGTATGTCCGAATCATATCCCACAAGGCATGTAATAGTCACATACAAAAGGTATGTCCATATTTCACATACCAAATGTGATAGGAAATAGAATAAGCATGTAAACAAAACAGAAGGAGCATATAAACAGCTACAACAATAAGGACACATGTAGGCTGAAAGGAACAGTATTATCCATACCGTCAACTAGGATTGCCACCTGTCCCACTTTGCGAGCGACAGTCCCTCTTTGGGCAGTTGTGTCCTGACAAAAACTTGTAAAAATGGCAAATGTCCTGAGATTATAGGACAAAATTATTCCCTATACGTTATGTAATAGTTGCATTAAACAGTTTTTCTGTATCTAAATTACATAAATGTTATAAGAAACAGAATAAGCAACTAAAATGCTACAAGAATAAGCTTTTATATAGGCAAGAATTTTAAGTTCTATCCTTTGTACTGACCGTAGGTATGTGTCGGCCTGTAAAATGTGATGTTTGTACCAAAAATGTCCCACTTTGGCCAATTGAAAAGATGGCAACCCTACCGTCGACTGTGGGGAGGTGTTGCCCACTACAGTCAGATATGTGTACGGAATATATCCAATCCTGGACATAGGAAAAGGTGGCATCCTACCAATGAGTACAACAGGCTGCCAAAATCCGGAAGTCAGCGGTACAAGCCGAACTTGTCAGGATGTGTCACAGTTGAACGGGTAGTACACGGGTATACCAACCATGTAATGAAAGTTAAGTATGGGCGTGTACCTATGTGCATGAGGTATAGCATGTGGAAAGCAAACATGGCAGGGTAGTCCACACAACCATACAGGTACCTGACACATGTAGTGTCATGGGCCAACAACCAAAGCAGTGATGTATGGGGTGTGAGGAATCTGTGTGTGTGGGGTGGATGGGTAATGGTACAATCCTCCAAGGAGATGCTGTGTCGTATGCAGAACAGGTGAACCGGAAGTGTATGAGGGAGCAGCAGGTGAAGCTGAAAGAAACACAAACACATGTATAAACAGCTGCAATACAAGCAGACAGGCCATACTGTAGAACAAAATCCCACAAACATATGAATATTGAAATGTGCGATACAAATGTATAGATATGTCACCGGCCCATACCCACAGATTGGTCCTGATGGAACTGGCCATAACAAATGCAACACACCTGGATGCATAATGGACTACTCAGCATCCCCTCCACATCACACAACCCGCTCCCGTACCTGAACGCCCACCAAATCCAGCCGTACTTGGCCTACTGGTTTGGTGCAGCCACAGCTACACATAGTGACCACTACGCATATGTAGTAGGTAGTGTCACCCTAGGCAGTTGCAGGATTGCACACTATGTATCCCTTGCATGTAAAGCCCTCAGCACATTTTTGTAACTCCAAAAAGATGTTCATTATTTCGATTGTTGTGGATCGGTCCAATTTTTGGATATCCCTCATGGGATACGTAACTTGTGTAAACATTAGAATGGAAGACACGAAGTCCAGTCCTGTAGATATCTGGACAGAAGTTGGAATGTGCATTAGAGGTGCATGACACTGTCCAGCCCTAAGTGGTCATGCATAACCTACTACCCAGGATCAAACACCTGCCCATGACGCACGTGTCCCGACACGAATATGCGGGAGAATATATTGCACACATTCACATAGTGGCAAATGGTATAAGGATGATGAAGGCACTGACGTAAACAGGATAACCCTGATCTACTGTATGAGGGACAATTAATGTGTGTGTAGGTGTGACCGACCATGCCTGTCAAGCTCTGAGAGCAAGATATCTGGACAAAGCCGTGAATAAAAGTGGGACAAAGGCCCAAAAGTAGGGACAATTTGTAAAGATTGCTCTTAGAAACTTAGAAAGTTGATAGAATAACAGTTTGTACATTGGCATTAATTTCCTGAAGAGTATGAAGTCTGAAACCTCAATTGTCTGTCATTATATTCTGACTTAAGTCTTTAATGATTAGCTACTGATTTGCCAGAAAACAACAGTGTATTACAGAGGTCCATAAATATTTACAGTAACAAACCTTCACATTTGTTTACTGTACTACTGCATACCTGTAGTTAATTCATGTCCAATATAATAATCCTCATATGAATGGATACAAGAAATAGTCAAATGTGAATGGGAACACCCCTCACCATGGATTATGTATTGTAACCACCCCCACCCATATTATGTATTGCCAACATAAAAAGCTGCTGTCTGCAAACACAGGTAAAAAATTATAAAATGGACAAACTCTGTCCATGTCCTTTGTCTGACATTTGAACTCGGTCAGGGCAGTTCCGTTCACCAGGTGGACAAGCCTAAACCCAGATCACCACATGAAAACTCTGACAATCAAAGACTTGTATGTGCCAGGACTATAAGCCTTGGAATTCTACATATCCTTGGAGTGATTAAATATGCAGCTTGGGTCCAGAGCAGTAGGGAATAGGGAATGTGTAATATGTAGTACCGCGTTTTTCCCAGCAGGAGAATGGATGCCTGTGTTGTAAGTGAAGCGGTGAGGCGTATGTTAATGTAGCTATGTACTATGGGTATGCATATAAATGAGTCAGAACACCAATAGTATAGTGGTTACAGCATCCGGCCAACGTGAATGCAGTCCCGGTTCAACTATGACTACAGCACATATAATTTTAAAGTGTAATGAATGTGTCTGTGCTGTAAAGACATTTAAATATGTAAAGGTGAATGTGTGTTTCGCATATGTCCGTTAACCAGATTACAGATATTTTACTGGTACCGTCACAATTAATAAAGCCCATGTAAGCACAAAGACATAGTAAACATATGTAACCCACAATAAGGATATGCAAGTGTGCCTGCGCGTGTGTAATCCGCTCACAGCATAGCAAATGAATGCTGTTTTCTACACGTTATTTATATATCTATATATGGATATATATATTTGTGTATAGATATATATCCACAGACTTAAACTAAATAAATATATGAAATAAAGAATGTACAGACATATATATATATATATATATATATATATATATATATATATATATATATATATATATATATATACACACACACACACACACACACACACACATACATTAATTGATATATACATAACAAACATATAAACATATGTCCTTGTAGATATAACACATGTACATAAATAGGTTACATCATAGATATTATGGATAGACATACAGACATGTAATAAAGGTAAATACACTGCTGCTTTCCAAACCATTGCCCAGAAAGTACCAGTGTGCCAGATCTGCAAGTTCTACTCTTTAAACATTGATATAGGTGTCCTTTGCAGGACCCCAAAAATTGATCCTCTACAGGCACTGTCCTGTAATGATTGATGCAAAGAAGTCACATCCGCAACTACAATATAGCTGTACATGCAACAGTAGCTTGTGCAAGGGTAATAACACATGGATTGACAGAAAGTATGACATATGTCCCGATACATGGAGAGCGAATAGTGCTTAGAAGTGTCTTCATACTTTATTATCGCTCACATTAAATATGTCTTATGACTACTGTGGAGGGGTGTCAGGTATGGAAATCATGGGTATGCAATAATGGGCCTAGGTGCCTAGGTGTTGGTTGGCACAGATTTACTAGGTCCGCCCTATGGGAGTGATTAATATTCCTATGTGGGTATAGCACACGCCTGTATCTTCCAAAAATGAAGAACCCATTTACTGGATATTGTGTAAACCATTGGGGGAAGATGTAGGGACTTATATCAGTGTCATGTAAGCGATTATCATGGACGTACATGCGTACGACTAAGATGGTAACCATACCTCTTAACCTTTCAGAATAAGACATCTGGACAAAGGCATATTAAAATAAGTACAAATAGGGACTATTTTAAATATTCCTCTTACAAAGTTACGTTGATAGAATAATGGATTATTCATTAGTATGAATGTTTTGAGGGTTATTAATTATAAAATACTAATGTCTGTCATTATTATCTAACTTCACAGTCCTTAATGACTTGCACTAATTTACCAGAAAGGCACAATATTATGAAAAAAGGAACAAAATTATAAGTCTAAGTTCGGGACATTTACCCAAAATGTGTACAGTTGAGAGGTATGAAGGTAACCCTGTCCTAAATAAATGTACAGAACTAGTGATATTAGGTGGACAGGTGTGAAGAAAGACGTGATGACAAATGACAAAACATGTATAAGTCAAAACCATGTACCTCGATAAATATGAATGAATACTTATGCCCTGTGATAGTCAATGTGGAAGGTTAATAGAAACAAAATAAATGTGCCCCTCAGGGTGTTATGCAGTGCCCCCGATACAGTGTTCAGTCTCCCACACTCGCATGTGAGTTCTGCCACTGACGGAAAGCGCAAATACTGGCGAACACATAAGGTAGATGATAGCATAATATGTTTTGAGTAGCACCTGTTGTCTTTTGTGAGGAACACAACACTCTGGGTGGGTGTGTCCTGCAGAAGGAATGTAATGGCATCTGGCCTGTGATTTCTTCATATATTGTGTGTAGTGGTGTAATAAAATGATATATCTTGTATCAGAAACAGATACATGTTATAGGAAACAGTATTATCGACTATACTACTACAAGAAAAATCTGAAGGTATGAAAAGTGCTGAAGTAGTCAGTTTAGTATTGACCGCAGGTATGTGTTGACTTGTCAAATGTCACAGCTGTATATATAGTACCTATAGGGCTGTCACCTTTACAAATGATGAAAGTGGGAGCTGCTCTGTAGAAATGTCGGACGTAGCAGGTCAAAACATACCTACAGCCATGCATACTCCACAAATAGACATATCAGCACACAGCAAAGCTTAGGCCAGGAGTCATGAAGCCTTGGCCGGCGTGTATGAGTAGAGTAAGAGTAGACCAAGGCAAGATGTCTGCCGAGCTATACAGCAATATCCTGTAGGGGCGTGTAAGACAGCCCCTAAAACGAACGTTGCACAGACAATGTTAGGATATGCAAATTAAACCATTTGTAGGTGAAAGCTATGCAAATTATGTAAATTTGTGATACAGGAAACAGTAAGCTGTCCATGCAAGAGTAGAGTTATGTGCAGAAATGTACTCGGATGTTAACCGAGTAACGTTTTGCAAGTAGCTAAACGGAGCAATGACAGCTGCAAATAAAGGATGAATTTAGTAGAAGAAGCATGCCAATGGCCAAATATAAGACCAGTGGCATTTTTTTCCATTGGAAATTAATAAAACTTTATTTATCCTCCCCCGATCACCGGTGTTTAAGCGTAGTGCAGCGACGCGAAAACGCGCTGCGCTTACAAAACAAGAAAAATATTTAAAATATAGATACAAATTGTAATTTTAGTTAAAAGTTAGTTCGCCATGCAGGTGAATGGCAAGCTGAAGACAACATGGCTACTGAGTACTGGTTGCTATCTGTGGAAGCGCTCTTTCAGAGATGTAACCAAGCATTAGTAGGCAATCTGATGCAATTGAGGCTGAGGATAGTGAATCACAATTTGTCATGCCATATGGGCCAAGCCTCTACAGTGTAAGAGTAGGTTAAGGGGACTATCAAAGTAGAAGATAGGTGACATCATGAGTGTGTATGTATAAAACACTGTAATCTTTTCAGAGCAGTGTGTCACATGGTTGCTGTCAGTTACTCATCAGTGGAAGAGGCGTGTTATGATTTATCCTAGGTAAAGTCAGGAAACTGACGGTGTACACCATGGATATCACTGAAGCTTCTTGCAAACCTGCTTACAGTGTGTTCATGCCTGTGCGTGCCTGTAAGCCCGAGTAAGCATGTGTGGGCGCATGTCAGCCCGTGTGCGCGCGTTGAAGAACGAGTAAGCTAGTGTAAGAATGTTGAAGCCCGTGTAATGTCATGTAAGCCAGTGTATGCATTTGTAAGCATGTATAAATCTGTACTACACACATCACACACGTACTGCACACTCTGAAACACATGCTGCCAATACTACACATGTCAGTCAAATGGCACATGGATGGATAATAAATCTTCAGAATTAACAGTGCTGTAAACTATACTACATTGATGGTGATAGCTGCAATGCATCATGCCTGCTTACATACACCTAGAAGGATATCACACTTTGTTTTAACAACATTTTAACATTAATACAGTGCTATAAAGCCACCCTGTGCATCAGCACCATGTTAGTCTGTTCCTGCATCAATGTTACACATTACAGGTGGTGGCACAGGTGTCATCATATGCACAGGGTATGGTATTTCTTTTCCAGAGCCTGTCATTGAGCCATCCAATCAACATGTTAGCATGTGTGTGTGTGTGTGTGTGTGTGTGTGTGTGTGTGTGTGTGAGGGACAACAGTTTTTGCATGGCCCAATGTTGATGCAATGTGTTTGTGTATGTGTTAGCCCTAGCTGTTTGTTTTATGTGTGTGTCTGCATGTACACAGTTTCAGCATGTGTCAGCCATATACAGGAGATTGTGGGACAGTCACAGACCGTACCTGCCAGGCTGTACAGATCGCCATTACTGGCCATGAACACCCCTCCATGCATTCAACAACATTCCAGTCCTGCACCTGTCAATGTATACACATACATTCTTGGGATCTGTATCACAATCTGTGGATAAACGGGAGTCAGTAATGTTAACCTGATTTGCATAGTATTGTCAGTTAATACATAGTTATATGAGCCATTCTCATCCTCCAAAGTAATAACCACTTCTGACTGTTGCTGAGATGTGCACACGACCGTTTAAAGGTGCTGTACTATCATTGTTTTCAATGTCCCTTGTAATACCCAGCAACAAAATAACTGGTCACTACACAACTATAACCCAGGATCACTACAGCACACAGTATGTGCACTATCACAGAGCCATAGCAGATTTACATACATCCAAGGTGATCACGTACAGGTAATGCAGCACATTCAATAGTGCTAATATCCACATACATATCTATATACATTACATATATATAAATATATATATATATATATATATATATATATATATATATATATATATATATATATGTATATACACACACACACACACACACACACACACACACACACACTTGGCAGGGTGGAGATCAGAACACAGACCTAACTACCTTATTACACTACAGCATTACGCATTTACAGAACATGCTACCGTGATTACTAGATCACAGCATTCACACAGGCATACGTCTAGCTTGCTGACATCAGCATCAAAGGCAAAGACGCTGTACGGATTCTATGGAGAGTGAATAGTGTAAAAGCAATGTACTGTTGTCATGCAGCGGGAAACTCACACACACACATACCCACACACACGTGGCAGGATTGGGATTAGAACACAGACCTAACTACCTTATCTCACTACAGCATTACACATTTACATAACACACTACCGAGATTACTGAACACAGCGCTCCTAGAGGCATACTTCTAGGTGGGTGACATCATCCGCAAAGGCAAAGATGCTGATAGGGAATGTATGTGGTGTGAGGCATCTAAAAGCATTACTGTGTCCCCAGGCAGCTGGAAATACACACACACACACACACACACACACACACACACACACACACACACACACACACACACACACACACATACACACACACACACTTGGCAGGGCTGGGAGTCGAACATACACCTAACTACCTTATCACACTACAGCATTACGCATTTACAGAATGCGCTACCGAGATTTCTGAACACAGCACTTCCAGAGGCATACTTCTAGGTGGGTGACATCATCCACAAAGGCAAAAATGCTGATAGGGAATGTATGTGGTGTGAGGCATCTAAAAGCATTACTGTGTCCCCAGGCAGCTGGAAACACACACACACACAGGCACACACTTGGCAGGGCTGGGAGTTGGACATACACCTAACTACCTTATCACACTACAGCATTACGCATTTACAGAACGCACTACCGAGATTACTGAACACAGCACTCCCAGAGGCATACTTCTAGGTGGGTGACATCATCCGCAAAGGCAAAGACACCGAGAGGGAATGTATGTGGTGTGAGGCATCTAAAAGCATTACTGTGTCCCCAGGCAGCTGGAAACACACACACACACACACACACACACTTGGCAGGGCTGGGAGTCGAACATACACCTAACTACTTTATCACACTACAGCATTACGCATTTACAGAATGCGCTACCGAGATTACTGAACACAGTACTCCCAGAGGCATACTTCTAGGTGGGTGACATCATCCACAAAGGCAAAGACGCCGATAGGGAATGTAAGTGGTGTGAGACATCTAAAAGCATTACTGTGTCCCCAGGCAGCTGGAAACACACACACACACACACACACACACACACACACACACACACACACACACACACACACACACACACACACACACAAACACACACACACACAGAGGCACACACTTGGCAGGGCTGGGAATCGAACATACACCTAACTACCTTATCACACTACAGCATTACGCATTTACAGAATGCACTACTGAGATTACTGAATACAGCACTCCCAGAGGCATACTTCTAGGTGGGTGACATCATCTGCAAAGGCAAGGACGCTGATAGGGAATGTATAGAGAGTGAGCAGTCTGAAAGCATATTACTGTCCCAAGGTAGACATAGACAAACACACATGTGGTGTGATCGGGGCAACTAAATATCTACTGAGCACTACAACAACACTACATAGATATGGGACGCGCCACAGACAGTACACCCTTCAAGACAGTCAACCAGTGTGTTCAATGTAGGCATCCATCTTGACGTTGAAAATGGACATCTGTTGCCTGGATGTCCACCATCGCTATACAGGATGTCAATGACCATGCCCATACACAGAGGCACATCACCGACACAAGGAGTCACTGGCCATGCCCACACGCTTAGTATCACATGTCCGTTTGGAATGCACTGTGTGTCCATCTACACAATGGCATACTAGGCATGCTCACACACAGCAGTTGCAAAGGGCCGTCTTGCATGCACACGGATTCTAAACATGTAAGGGTGCAGTTTGGAATATACTGTGTGTCCAACTACACAATGGCGTACTGGGCATGCTCACACACTTAGAAGTTGCAAAGGGCCATCTTGCATGCACACAGATTCTAAACACGTAAGGCGCAGTTTGGAATGTACTGTGTGTCCAACTACACAACAGGTACTGGGCATGCTCACACACTTAGCAGTTGCAAAGGGCCATCTTGCATGTACACGGATTCTAAACATGTAAGGGCGCAGTTTGGAATGTACTGTGTGTCCAACTACACAACGGCATACTGGGCATGCTCACACACTTAGCAGTTGCAAAGGGGCATCTTCCATGCACACCAATACTAAACACGGAAGGGCACAGTATGGTATTACTGTCCCCACGTACATGAAGGCCACTCACATGTATTGACCAGTACACACTCAGGAGCCATCACAGATGTCTCAGGTGCAGATCACAGAGGTACACACTGCAGTCTACAATGTAGCCCTCAGACATCACCATGTTGTTGGACCAGCAATACACAGCCATACATCAACACAACACTGTGTGACTCATGACCAATGGACTGTACAAAGGTGTACAGCAACTGTGCAGACTACACATGTACCGACAGGGTTCCATCATGTGTTATGCATTGCAATGATACCACTGTACATAACCAGGTTGGCTCTACACATACCAGGGGCCCTGGGTCTTACACAGCTGTGACAGATGACTGTCGCTGTACACCAACGAACACACATGTTTGGATATGTTATACATGTAATTGCAGTTTATATGTGCATGGACCACACACACAACACATATGTACATAGCATAGCTTTTGCTGTCCTCCATGCAGACAAGTGGCTACAGCAATCATACACACACAAATGGAAGGTGGGTCCATGGCTGTTGAATGCTAACAGTACATGAGGTAACAATGTTGACCGAGGACACATTCCCTCTGTACTAGTTACCCATGACACCCATCATATCATACAACAGTCCATGTGTTATGTATGTCAACGCACATGTCCACCAATTGCAATGCATACAAACATGGCTACATGACAGGCATGTAGGAGCAACACACATATACAATCTGTAGTGTGCATGCAGCTACCATGCATGCGCAGTAGCTGATGTAAGTAACTCATCTGTGCCTAACTACAACATGCAGTTGCAATGCAGCCCCATCATTGACACCTGTATACGGTGACATACTGACAGTATGGTAGGATGTACATCAGGTATGGATGGATGTGTGTACATAAAGTGGTGATCCACCTGTGTAGATGGATGTTTGCCGGGGACGGCTCACAGGTGTATCACATGCCATCCTACCATTACATGTGCAAACAGTACGCTATGTTACTGTTACTTGACGGTGAAGACATAAAACCTACACAGCGGTCAGGTGTTACCGACTGTACGTCACTTGACACCTGTAACACTTACATCCTCCCATGTGCATATAGCAGCACAATTGCCGGACATAACGTTGGTACACATAATGCGGCCAATACTGCTGCATGTCTGTCAGACATATCATCATATAGCAGGTGTATCATTCACAGTACTGCCATGTGTGTTTGTATGTGTGACCATATATGCCAAATATGGTGGGGAATACATCCCAATTGTTACACACCCCTGTACACTGTTGTAGACATCTGTACATACTGCAGTGTGGAAAGCATGATGTAGGCAGGTGTGGTGTGTGTATCACACACATCAGCTATCCGTATGTGTATGACATTTGTGGTCTCCACAGTGTGTGTGTGTGTGTGTGTGTGTGTGTGTGTGTGTGTGTGTGTGTGTGTGTGTGTGTGTGTGTGTGTGTGTGTGTGTGTATGTATGTATGTATGGCTGTCTGGTGCATGGATTGAGGGTGTATGCTACCATACAGAACACACAGGATCCCTAACCCCTCATGGTGATGCAGTCTACTACCTTGTTGATACCATCAGTCTCTGCCATACTGGCTACCTGTACATGTCCTTTCTCTGTGTCGCATTGTGTCGGTGCACAGTACTATGAGGGTGATGACCACATAGGGAAGGGTCCTCACCTCAACACTATGGGGTGTGCATTATAGTGTTGTTGACCCCGTGAGTGTGGGCATGTTCCTGTAATGTGACAGGGTATTACTGCTACACAGTGAAGCCTCATGCTATCAAGTGGCCTCTAACGTTATCATTGGCCAGACAGCTGTGTGCAACCCCTGCACCATGTCAACATACCTGTGATGTGACCTGGTATGGATGTCATGTCTCTAGCCACTGTAGCCTATTAAACTGCATGCATGCTGCTGGATCAGTATATGTGTGGACATCTGTGGTATGTTAGACTTTCCAGCAGTCCGGTTGAGGCTACGTATAGCATGCTGATATTGCCATACATGCCTGTGAGTACTCCACAGTTACACATGGGAGACTGCAAACACTGCTACCTGTAGGCACATGCAAGTAGACCATAAGGAGGGAACCAGGGCATCATTACCAACATGCTGTTACTGTTGTTACCGAGACACATACTGTGAACATATAACAATGCATGCTAAACCTGTACTACATGGTATGTCTGGTGTGTGTCAACAGTACACAACTAATGTAATGTACATGTCTCTCACTATTCTTACACAGCTAATGTAATATACACTTCTCTCACTATTCTTACACAACTAATGTAATATACACGTCTCACTATTCTGTTCACCCTGTGCATCAGACCATTTAAGCATGTCCCTGCACCGATGGTGTCGATGACAGGGATGCAGCACAGGCTGCATCATATGCACAGGGTTCATAATGTTTGCCAGGGACATAGGCTGCACCAATGGATGACATCATGTGTGTGGGTAAGGGCCGATGATATGATTGGACATGTCTGTTCAGTATGCATGCGGGTGTTGTGGTGCCTTACAGATGTGTCTGCTGTGTGCGTGTACGTGTGCACACAGTTTGGCCTTTGTGAGGCCTACACAGGGGTATTATTGACAGCTCCAGATTGTACAGACCAGGTTGTACAGCTCACTGTGTCCGGCCACGGCCATGTGACCTGTGCCTGCCAGGGGTTGCACGGGCACTGCTAGACGGAGGTACAGATTGGCTACTGGCTGGCGACACATATCCACTGGAACCGTGTCCCTGCTGGGAATGTCCAGGGCCACATCCACATGGCCTGCTGTGTCCTGGTGTGGACAGCGCAGCACCAGCTGCACTGCTACCGGCACTATGGGTGCGGGCATGTGATGTGGCATGCTCACGTCGACCTGCACTAGGTGGTGTAGCTGGCCTACATTCACATGGCCTATGCCTCACTCCTACCAGATGTTCCAGCACAGACAGCTCACGCTCGCGGATTGCCATGCCACGGTCAAGAATTCCGACCATGTCACCCAATCGCCTGTCCAGAAAATCAGCAATCTGCTGTTGAGCATTTGCCAATGCCTGGATGTTGTCATTTAGGGTATGGATAGCAGCCCTCTGCAGCCTCTGCCCTTCTCTGTTCTGCCATTCAGCAAGTGTCTGTGCCGCCATTACAGTCTGGAACATGAGTCTGGTGATACTAGCTGCTGTGCTCTGTCCTGCAGGTGCATGTCTGCCAGAGGTCCTCCTATAAGCAGCACCAGCCACATGTCTGTGTGGCACATCTGTGGTCATTACACTGACACCATGGTGTGGAGACACACCTTCTGTAGCCACCACACATTCCTGTTCCACACTAACAGATGCTGACTGTCCTTCCTCTATGGCCACTTGTGATGCAGTATGTGTTGGCAGCAGAACTGTGTGCGGGGAAGAGGGGGACATAGCTGGGATGGCAACCATTGGCACAGATTCAGCCTCTGACAACCCTGCCTGTACCTCATGCATATGTTCATCACTGCTAGTATCTGTGGGGACACTAACATCAGATGGACAGCAGGAGGGTAACGCACCTACATCACCTGTGAATGCAAGGAAAGACTCTAAATTACAATTGATACACAGACAGATACACACACAGACACACACACAGACACACACAGATGCACCATGCATGTGATTTGACAGACGTCATGTGATACAGCAGACGGCATGCAGCTTAGACATTAATAGTGAAAGTTAGCATACCTCCCTGTGGTGCAGGTGTCATATCAGTAGCCATGCAGTTCACACAATCATGGTAGTATGCATGCATCCCCGTGATACACCATGTGGACCAGAACAGGATAACAGTACACATGGCTGACGTGACCTTGACATGTAATCTGCTGACGTGTGCATTAACATGCATTCATGTCTGACACAATGGTGTCCTGACACATGTACAGCATCATAATGGGCATCACATTGCGGTGTTGTCTGTATGCCCTACAGATAGAATGCATGTTTATGTGCATGAGCATGGAAGGGTAGTGTGAGCCATCTACATTGCTATACAGTGTGAAGTACAGAGACTGTGCCATTGCATGGCATCATGAGGTGTCGATATTGCTATACAGTGCATAATATGTACACATTGCATAGCCATAACTGCATTCATACCCATGACATAACTGTGGATTGTGACCCATGATGCTGAGGTGTATACACACCAAACCATGCTGTGTCATGTGACAGGTCACTGGAGGACCTACAGATGACACCCCTGCACAACTACTACAGAGACTTAGCTGCCTGCTAACCATGTCCACACATAGCAGACTTGTCAATGCACCATGTCCCACATGACAGTGAAGTACCACACACATGAGGTGCAAGCTAACGGTGATGTCCTACAGCAGCAAGGGAAATGTACAGTATCTGTGGCCTGATGTGGTGTCAATGTCTGTGGAAGCTGTAGAGGTGACTACTGTCATGCTATGACACAGTCGTGATGTTCAACACATCTTATATGGTAGACTTCAGTGACACTTCCACTAGCTGTGCACAGGCTTTTAGGATGTCCAGTGTACCACATCAACTGTATAATCAGTCAACTAAGGCTATAATTGGACCATGTGTGGACAATGTGCAACAGGGTGTATACACATCACATCTACTGTGTGGCTACGTGTCTCAGGCCATCCCCCATAGCCATGTGTGCACAAGTGTCGGCCAAATGTGTGTGATGTCCATCAATCCCACATGTCTGTGTTGTCCCATATGACATACACCCATAGATGTCGGATATGTCACCATCCACAGGGCTATGCAGACAATGGGTCATATGTTTGGTATGTGGGGTATGGGTTATAGGATAGTGTGACAATATTGCAGACAGAACACTACCTGTCTGGGACATGTCAGATGGCACATCACAATGTGTGCACCCATTTCAGGGGCATATAACACAATGCTGACACCTATGGGCTGCCCATATCATAGCTCACTCTGTGGTACTGTTTGCGTTACACACGTGTTGTTCCAATGTATAGTACATATGCCTAAAGTGTACAACACCTCCACCATTGTATGCACAGCTGTCCACACATGTAGCAATGATGAATGCTGTGGTTTCATGTCGGTGTATCATTTTGATTGTATATATTGCACATGGGTGGCCAGTGGGAATGATGGGGGATGCAACCTGTATATCGTGACTGGACCGAACATCATGTGCACAGGTGTTAACTGGCCACATGGCAAATAGATCTATGCTTTAACATGCCTGATACTGATGACAGCCTCACCTGCAATGGACTGATGTCTGTGCGGCACGCCAGAGGTACCTGTGTAGGGGTGACACAGCAGTTTGAACATTATCCATGACTGTATGACAGCCACAGGGTGCACTGTGCATGTTTATTTTTATTTTTATTTTTATTTTATTTTACATTTGTTTACCGGGCTAGTCCAACTGGATATATGTCCATTTTCAGTGGAGGCCCGGGGAGAAAAGCTCCACTACAAACTACTAAACAATGTCAAGATATACATACTCTACAAAAATACAGAGAAAAAACATATGTAATAACTTTTAAACACGTTGTATTAACTTTTGAGTAAAATCAAAAACCTTGGATGGAGAAGAGAAAGAAAGGATAAGAATATTAAATACTTCAATAGAGTATGGAGAAGAGAAGAAAGAGAATGGGTGTTAAGGAGTTGGATAATGATGCAAAAAAGAGAGAGCTAACCTGGGTTATGACAAGAGCATAGCCAATGCATATTTAGGAAGGATTTTAGTTTAGTTTGAAATTGGGAGAGTGATGTTAGGGATGTAAGTTCCTGTGGTAACTTGTTCCATATTTTGCCAACTGAGTTGGAAAATGTGGAGTCACCTGCTGAGTTTTTGGATCGGGATGTTTGGACCAGTATTTTGTTGGTGGAGCGTAGATGCCTCAGATTGTTAAAGGGTGTTATGAGGGTGGAGAGTATTGGGGTGTTTTCAGGGTGATGTAGGGCATTATGGGCAATAGTGAGTTGATAGTATTGTATGAGGTGTGGTAGTTCCATCTAGCCAAGCTTTTTGAGATTTAAACAATGATGAGTTCTATATGGAGAGGCAGTTGCAAATCTGGCAATATTATTATATGAAGAGGTAAGTTTGCTAAGATTATGTTTAGAGATTTGTGT